>NC_056728.1:1855686698-1855746698 GCF_019279795.1 Protopterus annectens
AAAGACTATTATTATAGTTTAGTTGAATAATATTTTTAATATTATTAGTAATATAATACCTAAATACAAAATTTGATCAGACTGAGGCAAGTATCTTTTGAAATCATCATGTAAATCAAACTTATTTGGTCCAATTAAAAGAATTTGCATTTTATTATTATTAAAAGCTAGGCCAGATACTTTTTGAAATAAATTCATATTTTTAAAAAGAGCGTGGATGGAAGAGTTTTTCCCACCAAGGGTTAGAAGACTGTCATCAGCAAGCATCTGTATTTTAGAATACTCTTTAGGGTTTAATTTATAACCTACAATATCATTGTCCCATCTAATTAAATTAGCCCAAGGCTCCATGATTAATGTGAATAGTAAAGGGGATAATGAACATCCTTGTTTGGTACCTTTAATTATTGGGATATTTTGAGAGATACTTAAGCCAATTTTAATGTAAGCTTGACTGCCATTATATACTTGTGAAATAAAATTAATTAATTTATTAGAAAAGTTTAGTTCTTCCATAAGAATAAATAAGTAGTCCCAATTAATAGAATTGAAAGCACAATTTATATCCAAACTAATCAATGTTAAACTCTTCTTTAAATGTTTGATAGATTCAATCAGTGTTAATGTTCTTTTTATATTATCATAAGAGTTCCTATTCATTATGAATCCTGTTTGATCATTATCAACTAAAATTGGTAAAATTCCATTCAATCTGACAGCATAGATGGACATGAACATTTTATATTCAATATTAAGCAGAGAAATATGTCTGTAAGGGGAACAATTAGTAGAATCTTTAGTAGATTTTAGTATAGGAGATATAAAAGTATACTTCCAAGAAGGTGGGGATACGTTGCTAATCTGGGAGATGTTAATGACTTTGTGAAGTAGTTTTAAAGCATTATTAGGTAGTAATTTATATATTTCTGGTATTATACCATCATTACCAGGGGCTTTATTTTATTTTAATTTGGCAATTTGTATTTGAATGTCTTTAAAGGAAATGGGTTAATCTATAAGATTTGCTTGCTCTTCAGATAATCTTTTTTAGAATATTTACTAATAAAAGCTTTAATGTCCTCTTTAGTGTCAATTATATTAGATTTTTGATTAATATTTAGAAAGAATTCCCTAAATTCAGGTAGGATATTATATAAATTCGAGATCATCTTTTTCTTTTTTGGAGAGAATATCTCATTAATGTGATTAATTTTATTTAGCCTCTTTGTTTTGTTAGCTAACAAATTTAAAGATTTAGGGTTTGCAGAGAAATTTATTAATTTAAAATTTTCAGTATTAATCTTGGTTTTATGATTTAATATTTCCAGATATTTAATGTTTAGAGAATGTATTTCTTTTTTCTTATCATTTTAGTGTTCATCCCCTTTATAGTTAAGTTTTACATTATCAAGTTTTAGTTGTATATCAAGTAATTCTTTGTCCCAAAGTTTTCTTTTTTGATAACACCAATTTATGATTCTCCCATATAAGTATGCTTTTAAATCATCCCAAATATATATTTCAGAAATATCATTTGTGTTGTTTAGTTCTATAAAATTTTGTATTTCTGTATAAATGATTTTTTTTATCTTCTAATTTTGTAATATAGGCAGGTATTCTATTAATTTGAATACCATGAATATGATTAATCAGTAATTCAAAAGTTATAGAGTTGTGATCAGAAAGGGGACAAGTAATGACTTTAGAACTGTTTAGGGAGTCTGCCAAGTTGTTGGAAATTAAATTTCTATCAATTCTTAAAAAGGTGTTATGTCTATGTGAAAAGAATGCAAAGAATAAAGAGTTAGGCTCAGCAAAGTTAAAAGCTGAAATTCATCTATTAACTTTGGAAGTAGAATTGTTATTGTCTTTTGCAAATTGTATTACCTGATCTAAGTGTTGTTTTACTGTGCTGATTTCAATACCTGTATCCAATAAATATTCACAAAAGTATATATTTTATTGTTAATTTCTATGTTGATAGAACAAGACATCCCTTTATTGTCTCTACAGACATTAAGTATTTTAGGCAAGGATAGTGCATTGTTCCATAAAATTGCCACCCCCATTTTCTTTTGGGAATGTTTTGAACTTACTAGCAAAGAATAAAGTTTAATGTTAAGTTTGGTAATGTCTTTCAATATTAAATGGGTTTGTTGTAGAAATACTAGTTGAGATTTATGAAGTTTAAGATATTTAAATAAACTTCCTCTCTTACTAGGATTATTCAAGCCATTGGTGTTAATTGAGATTCCTTTTAAAACTGACATACCAGAGATATATTGAGAGATTTAAATCAATTGATCTTCATACATATTGCCATTGAATCTAGAAGAGATGATATAGGTTAGTACTTTAATTAACTGGAACAGTAAAACTAAGAAGACTATTATTGAGACATTGCTTATTGTAGAGTAATGGTGAACGTCAAACAAACTGATAAAAAAGCTTTACAACCTTAACCCTTCTAGAGTTTAAAACTCCTAATTCATGCAACATATTATCACCTGAATTAACTCTCAATCTCGTAACAGCATCCAATCAGCATCTGTCATAAAAAGAAAACATTAATCTTCAGAGTTGTATAAGTGCCTATCTCCATTTAAAAGGGAGACCAAAGAAATATAAATAGAATATGCTAAAAATCATTCTATGTCATTCCATAGTAACATTTACCTCTTTCTCTGCAGTACTATTCAACTTCACTGTTCCATTATATGCAACTGAAACACTTAATAATAATATTAATTTTAGATCATACCAATTTACTCCAGGGTATATTAATAAGTGTGTGTGGAGTTCTTAACATGTCTGAAATTATTAGAGATAAATAATTTTAAGAACTGACAAGAAAAACCAAGCAAACAAATGTAACTAACTATCAAGTATGTTATTGCGATCTAGAATTTAAATTAAATATAACTTCTGTATCTTGCCAATTCTATTATTGAGTATCCTAAGAGGTAAAAATATGGAATGACAAATTAAGGTGATAAGAAGGAGAATATACCTTTAAGTCAACTCATATTCAAATAAAAATAGAAACAGCTTCCCTGTTAGAAATCAATTATGAAACTGTGACATTAACATGTTTGCTTTTTGAAAGTTGCTTTCTTCAATTTACATAAATCAATGCTATTATAATACGCTTCTGGAATTAGATATATAGAACTTTTTTTTAATTCCCACCAACACTACATTATTGTAGACCATCAGCATAACTAAATATTCACTTCCTTATACAATAACGTAATGAAGTTAAGCCTGAGATTTGTACAGACTCAGTTAACTGTATGTGAATATAAAAAACAGTCAGTTTTGATTAGTTACATACCAAGTAATGTAGCATCTTATAAGAAGGCATTTGTCCATTAAATCTACGTCAATCGCAAGGTCCATTGAACATGAATACACTACGGCATTTCAACATTCCATTTGCTACATAACTGCTGGTGTGCAAAATTAAAGGTCATCTTGTCTCGGCAGTTTCTATATGATGTAACTGGAAAACTCCTGTTTCGTTTGAAGGAGCACCTGCAGACTCTTGAGTTTGATTCAACCAAAATTCAAACTTCAAGGATTCCAGGGAAACCTGTAAGCAAGCTAAGTGATTTTTTATTTTTTTTATCTCTCACAGGGTAACATACAAGCACAAGAGATATTCAAAGCTCTGAGAATGCCACCAACATGTCAATGCACCGAAAGGAAAACAATGTTAACACACAGGGTATAAAATGAAAAAGGGAAAGGAGTGAGAAAAGAAAAACGCCAACATGGGCTCCCATTACCTTTCCACATACCACCACCGAGTGCACATCCCCAAAAAAAACAAGCAGGGTTCACAATCAAAACCTACCTCTCTCTCAAAAGAGAGGTACTAATCCAAACACTTCTTCCAAAACAGTAACCATACAGCATATACCAGGCTCCAGCAAACCATCGTAACTCCCTTGAACACAAACCAGAGCGAATACAAGCAATGACCTCTCCAACAAGGTCCAAATCAAGCAGGCAACTCCAGACACAAACGACCCAAAAAGCAAGCCAAGATAACTGTTCAATCAATAGTGCCTTCCAGGCAAGCTCACATATTGAAAAAACCCAACAACAATTCAACTGCAAAACAATTCCAACCCCACCATATTTATTATTAAGTAATACTTAAACCGGAAAGCAGAATGCTAACATAGAACAGCAAGGATAGTATCATGACAACCAAGATATGTTATGAATAATATCAGACATAGTTTAATCATCAAGACTAGCTTATATAAATCCAAAACAACAAGTGGGAAATATATATAGTTATAAAAATAATTTAACAACTAAAATAAACTCACCTGGTGGTCTGGTTTTCTTTCCCCAACTTAAAGGGTCAGTTATTAGAAAATCTAAGGTGAAGTTCACTAAAAATCTTGTAATTTTAACATATATCCACAGAATGTAGGAGAGATGTTGGACTTCTAGAAATTATTAAAATTATATGATGGAATAATAGTAATTCTTCGTTTTTTTTTAGTTTCTTTTTGGATTCAACAGTTTTCCATGTACTATTATCAGCAATTCTTTTAAGAATGGGACTAGCCCAATCCATATCTTCAGTTTTTTTCTAATAGTTTGCTGTTTCTTATAAATGAAATGGCTGAGACCAGATCTTCAAATGTTTGAAATCCATTTTGATGAAAGATTTTCAGCCTGGCTGGAAATAGTAGATGGGCTCTTATTTGGTTTCATTTAAGTTCTTTGATTAAGGGTAGAAATATTTTCCTTTTTGACATGACAGTAGGTGAATAATCATTATCAAAACAAATAATATTATCTTTCATTTTAATTGTTGATTTCTCCCAAGCAGCTTTTAAAACCAGTTGTTTGTCATTTGAAGATAAAAATTTCACAATGACAGATCTAGGAGAATTACTTTTGTTATTTTTAGAAGAAACCAAAGACATATGAGCTCTTTCAATGCCCTAGGATAATGCTTCTGGGAGTTCCAAGATTTCAGGTAACCAAGAATTTAGGAATTTTCCATACTATTTCCATCTATGTTATCTGGAAGACATATTCTTACATTATTCCTATGTGACCTATTCTCGAGGTCATCCACTTTTGATTGTAGAAGAGAATTCTGTTTTAAGAGAAATTCAATGTTATGTTCATTCTCTTTAATCTTGCTGTCCATGTCATTCAGAGCAGTTTCTATTCCTGAAATTTGTTTTTTTCTGTTGTGACAGGTCTTCATGAATGGTGTCCATCTGCTGAGTGCATTTTTCCTTGCAGTCATCCAATTTTAAATCTATTTTGTCCATTTTAGTTGACAGTTCTTGAAAACTAGTTATTAAGGATTTTAATTCCTTTTTTAGAATTGTCTCCTGGTGAGAGGCTTTAGTGTAACTCATTTTGCCTTTTGATGCTGAAGATTTGTCAATGAAATTTGACAGGAAAAAAAAATGTTTGTGTAAGAATTTTTATATTTTATCCAAATATATATATATATATATATATATATATATATATATATATATATATATACTAAAGAATTATTTAGATATACAAAATCCTGTATTGGAATAGTTAAATACAAAACATCCTGTCAAAATATTTCTGTAGAGACACAGCTGAGTAGAAATGCTGTCACTCAGTGCTCATCTTGGCCACGCACCCCAAAAAGATGAACATTTTTGATGCCAGCACAAGCAATAGCAACCAAGTAGTCAGTTGACCGCAGTGTGTTGGCAGTACTCTGTGTAAGGTTGGGGTATAGTGGGATTTGGGAATTTGTGCTTTTCTCACTGCTGTCAATGTTGGACTGGTATACATAAGGAGCAGGGTGTGTGAGGCACAGCCCCCCACATGGATAGCAAATGTGAGCTTACTGTCCTGCAAAAAAATATTTTTTATGCTTTTATAAAGATATTTTGAGTTTCATCTTTTTAGATAATTTTTTATGTTTGATATTGAGAGTGTTTAGTTATGTGTATTATAGTCTCGTGCATGCATGTGTGTGTGTGTGTGTGTGTGTGTGTGTGTGTGTGTGTGTGTGTGTGTGTGTGTGTGTGTGTGTGTGTGTGTGTCTGTGTGTGTGTATGTGTGTATTTATATATTAGAGAGAGAGAGAGAGATACAGATAGGACATAACATTATATATTGTTTAAAAAAGCAAGAAAATCACTTCAGAAAAGACCACAAAATATTTATGCAAGTAATTTAACTGGTGAAGGTAGAGGTGTAAAAATGTAGGTTTCATGCACTTCACCAAAAGGCTGATGCCACAAAAATGATAACAAAAACGGGAATATTTAATTATCTCCAAACAACACTAATCACAAATTCATGTTAATATAGGAGCAGTACTTGATGGGTAAGGTCTTTCACTGTGAGGGTTGATAAGGAGCTTTGCCACTTGAAATATAAAATATTTTAATCATTCTTTAGATTGATTTTGTTTTATTTTTCTTGCATGTTTTTTTTTGCGATTAAAAGCTCATTTTCTGCATTAACTAAAAATGATGGGCAGGGATATATAATGCTCTATTTAAAAATGTTAGTATTTGCCCTTGTAACATCAGAAGATATAGAAAACAGTGAAAAGAAGTCAAAGAATGCCACTTGCAGAGGTGAAGACTAGAGAGCAGTAATATTGCAATATGCCATATAAATATAATGACTAGGCTAATGATTGGACCAGATTCATAAACACCTACACTAAGTGCCTCTATTGTGCTTGCTTCACTGTCTGCCTCACACATGATAGCATGCTATTTTGTATTCATTACATGTCTCTACACTTAGAGTAGAGCCTCAAAATAAGGATAATTGGCAGAATATAATAATGCAAGCATAAGTAGCTGAATTACATACTAATTAACCAATCCAACATCATGAAGCTATTCAGGAAGGTATAGTACAAATAGGTTACTATGAGTACAATGAAAACGCATTATGTCAAATGCGTTTTCGTTGACACATGTAAAGCGAACAGGCAAAACAGCGAAGTGGCTGTTCAGCGAATTCTTTCCCTTGGAAAGAAGTTGCTTGACTGCTTCGTTGTTTTGCCGTGTTCTGAAATGTAGTGTGGTCCCTTGTCCGGTATAGCTCCCGAGCATGATTGTGCAACAGTTACTGACCTTAGGGTTAGGGTGCGGGTTAAGGTAAGTGCATATATATGAAAGTGTTTACTGTTTTATATTTTGTGTTAAATGTATGGTTGAGTTACGTGTGTATGTGTTTTCAGTAGTTTATTTTTTTGGGGGGTAGGATTAGGGTTAAGGTAAGTGTGTATGTGTTTGGAGCTGTTTATGTAAATGTGTGAGAGTTACTGACCTTAGGGTTAGGGTGTGGGTTAAGGTAAGTGCATATGGTTTAAAATGTTTACTGTTTTTTTTTTTTCGTTAAATGTATGTTTGGGTTATGTGCATATGTGTATTTAGTTGTTTACTGTTTTTTGGGGGGGTATAATTAGGATTGGGTATGTGTGTATGTGTTTGGAAGTGTGTAATGTATTTTTTTGTGGGGGTTGGAACAGCGATTTCTTTCTCTAGGAAAGAAATCGCTGTTCTTTGGATTCGACATTTTCAGCTTTCACTGAAAATGTGTCGATGTAACATCGCTCACTGTTTTAAGCATTCGATGTTGCAATATAGACCCGTACAAATTTAGCACTATGAATTTTCAAATGAGGTGTGAACTCATTAGCATTCATGAATGTAACAAGTTCCGGGAATGTAAACATGGAGTAAGGACCTACAAACTTGCATATACATGCCCTAGCACTGCAAGGTTGAACACTGAGAAGTGTTAGTTGCTAAGGGCATACAAGTGTGATTGATTAGTCTGACAGCAGGAGCAGTGTTTCACACTCTGCCTTCTTTGATGTATACTTAGTGAGGGTGTGTCAGGAAGAAAAGACTAACACTATATTCTAACATTATATTGACTGAGTTAGGAGAGTAATATTCCTAACAGTTTTATGAAGTGTTTATGATGACACCTGGTGCTTCTGAGTAACAATTCTTCTGTAGTTCTAAGGATGTACATTACATACTGAAACATATATTAACAGCAATGCAAATGAGATATCATTGTTGTCAGAAAAGCATAGAAAAGAGAATACTGATTGCAAAAAAGAGAAGAAAATAGCTGCAGTGTTGCAAAGATGTGTTTTACAGTATGTGAGGAAGTATCAGCTTAACTGTTGATAAGATTACATTCATCCACACATCTCCTGCCAAATTATTAAGTAAAGCTTTCACAGCTTTTTTCTGTTGCACCTTTAATGTGAATTGATACAATCTCAAATCATCACTATATGTATAGTATTATATTTTCTTTCTATAATATGTCTATGTCAGTGGCAAATATTGATAATAATTATAATTGTGTGCTATTAATTCAGTCGTCTGATGGTTCAGATCCATACAGGATGCAGTCTGTGTGAACTTACTAATGTTTGGTTATCAGATTTTCATGTTGCAACACAACAAAGTGGAGGTAAAATCAGCAGAGTACATTTTAATACTTTTTTCATAGTGTTTCCTATATATATATATATATATATATATATATATATATATATATATATATATAAGAAGAGAGAGACAGAGAGAGAGATGGGTCTATTTCATAACAGTGAATTTCTTAAAATTGAGACCATAACATTGAAAATTCAAAACACTGAAAACCCAAAACACTGAAAACACAGAACATTGAAAGTGTGCTTCATAACATTGAAAACTACATTGCACAAGTAAATAAGATCCCCTCTTCCTGTAACAACACCTAACTAACAAACACACTTTCTAGTATGTTTCTGCAGAGGAACAAGTTCCCTGCACCCCCATGCTGCCCCCACACACCCATAAATTAAATATACCAACTCCAAGATTGTACAGTGAAAAAAAGTTAATTTCCTAACCTCAGTGTATGGTGCTTGTGATACAGTGAGGTTAGGAAATTAAATTTTAGCCACTATAGTGTGATTTTTCGAGTTGGTATATTTAATTTACATGGGGTGTGGGGGGTGCATGGGGGCTTTCCCAACTGCAGAATCATATTAGAAAGTGTGTTTGTTAGTTAGGTGTTGCTATAGGTGGATGGGATGTTATTTACATATGCACTGTAGTTTTCAATGTTATGAGGCCCACTTTGAATGTTCTGAGCTTTCAATGTTTTGGAATTTTGATGTTTTGGTCTCAATGTTACGAAATTCAACGTTATGAAATTTCAATGTTATGAAGTAGACCCATATGTTCAATCTCAGCCTTACCACAGGATATGTACCCAAAGAGTGGCGTACAGCAACAGTGGTCCCTCTCCACAAAGGTGGTGCCTCAACGAATCCTGGAAACTATTGCCCCATAAGCCTGACTAGCTTGGTCTGCAAAGCTATGGAAAGGATCATCATGGACCTCATAAAAAAAGATATTGGGGACCTACAGACACTGGATCCTACCCAGTTCGGCTTTGTTAAGGGCAGATCCTGCCTCTTAAACCTGGTCAATTTCTTTGAGACAGTCACCAAGGCCATTGACGAGGGGAAGGTGGTCCACACAGCCTACCTGGACCTCGCAAAAGCCTTCGATACAATACCCCACTCGGGCATTATAGATAAGCTCACCAGCTTAAATATAAACCCCTATGTCACTAGATGGGTTGCAAACTGGCTCAAGGACAGAACCCACATGGTTAGAATTGCTGGAGCCATGTCAGACTCCAAACCAGTTACAAGTGGCGTCCCACAAGGCTCAGTCCTGGGACCTCTCCTCTTCGGTATATATTTCATGGAGGTACAGGCCAACATGGAAGGACTGTGGCTGACCAAGTTCGCAGATGACTGCAAACTGGGCGCTATAATCGTCTCTCCAGCTGACACAAGCATCCTCCAAAAGGGCCTCATAGAAACAGACAACTGGTGCCAGAGCCATGGCCTCAAGCTAAACGCCAAAAAGTGTATAGTCATCCCCTTTGGCAAAAACAAAGTGCCCACAAATTACCACATAGGTGGTAATCCATTAAGTACAGAAGAAGTAATTAGGGACCTGGGGACCCAAGTTGATAGCGATCTCTCATTTGACAACCACGTGGCCAAAGTGGTTAGAAAAACATTTTAAATAGCCCACCTAATCATGAAGGGATTCACATCTAGATCAGGGGAGGTCATCATGCCTCTTTACTCATCCCTCATCAGGCCCATAATTGAGTACAATGCCCCTTTTGGGATGTACCTTACCAGACACCTGCAGCAACTGGAAAGACCCCAAAAGTACCTCACCAAGAGGATCAAAGGGCTCAGACAGATGCCATATGCTGCCCGGTTAAAGAAACTTCAGCTCTACTCAGTGGCATACCGCCTGCTCAGAGGCGATCTGTGCCTGACGTATAAAGCCATGTCCAACCCGGAATTAATGGACATGCTGCACCTCAGAAAATCCAAATCCCATCGAGCTACGCGCTCGAGAGACTTGAACCTCAGCACTGAAATAAATAGGACATGCCAGAGGGACAGATTCATAACTCAGAGGCTCCCTTCACTCTGGAATAAAATCCCAGTCCAGGTTAGGCAGAGTTCCTCATTGACTCTCTTCAAGAGGAATCTTGATGAGAGGATGGGGGATCGTAGGTTTACCCCGGGTATCACTTCTGTGTCACTGTTAGACAGAGGCACAGTATATTAACCTCGAAAAAGGGCATAGCAAAATTAATTTAAAAAGGGTGGCAAACGCCAAACACACTCTGGCTAGGCTTATAAATGCCCTAGGGCAGATAGCCTAGTATGAACCTATGAACCTATGAACCTATATATATATATATATATAGAGAGAGAGAGAGAGAGAGATGGGTCTATTTCATAACAGTGACTTTCTTAACATTGAGACCATAACATTGAAAATTCAAAACACTGAAAACCCAAAACACTGAAAACACAGACCATTGAAAGTGTGCTTCATAACATTGAAAACTACATTGCACAAGTAAATAAGATCCCCTCTTCCTACAGCAACACCTAACTAACAAACACACTTTCTAGTATGTTTCTGCAGAGGAGCAAGTTCCCTGCACCCCCATGCCACCCCCACACACCCATAAATTAAATATACCAACTCCAAGATTGTACAGTGAAAAAAAGTTAATTTCCTAACCTCAGTGTATGGTGCTTGTGATACAGTGAGGTTAGGAAATTAAATTTTAGCCACTGTAGTGTGATTTTCGAGTTGGTATATTTAATTTACATGGGATGTGGGGGTGCAGGGGGGCTTTCCCCCTTGCAGAAACATATTAGAAAGTGTGTTTGTTAGTTAGGTGTTGCTATAGATGGAGAGGGTGTTATTTACATATGCACTGTAGTTTTCAATGTTATGAGGCCCACTTTCAATGTTCTGAGTTTTCAATGTTTTGGAATTTCGATGTTTTGGTCTCAATGTTACGAAATTTAATGTTATGAAATTTCAATGTTATGAAGTAGACCCATATAGATACACCTACACACACACACACACACACACACATACACACATGCACACACACACACACACACACACACACACACACACACACACATATATATATATAGCTATATCTGCATCCTTTGCTCAGCCTATGGCAGTGAGCAAGAGTTCACTTCTAAAGTAACAAATAAATTTAATTTGAAATGCCATCAGTAGCACAATTGAGACTGGCACTGATGCACTTTCATCAGCACTTTGGATTTCACCTGCCAGTTAACTATCTCTGTATCACAAAGTATAAGTGACATAACCTTGGAGACAAGAGGCCACATACTGCAGGGTTCAAATCGTTTAGACAGATATTTTTATGATTGTCTTCAGAATAAATATTAACACCCATTGTTGTATATGAAATGAACATTCTAAAGTATGTGATAAATGCTAAAAGTCTTACCAGTATACCATGTGAATTGAAGGTGTTGTAAAATCACATCTTTTTATTAGTAGTAACAATATATGTTATGAATGCTGCAAAATATGACATGTTTTAAAGTGTAATAATACAAAAGCAGTAACATGACTAATGTAGACATATGTATAATATATGCTGGAGAACTTACCTATTTACCTACTTAGTTATGACAGTAATAAATTACATTGTAAACTTTTATATTATGAGTAATTGTAGATACTGTGACAAGAATGACCTCCTGTCATTCTCTGTGTGCCCCCTTTCAGAACAATTGCCATTACATAAAATCCTGATTATGTATAGCATAAATTCTACTTGGGATGTGGCAAGCAGATGTAAAAAGTATGAATGTGTCATGCTAATGCTATAACTGCTGTGTTCCTTGCTACACATATCAATTAAATGTGCCAGTCTACAAACAAGGTAATTGTTTTTTTTTTTTTTATAATGCCTTTTGCATTTTCACTCTAGTTTGCAAGATGCAAACTCAGTTTGCTGCTGAAGGACAAAAGTGAAAATTTTAATTTGGGCTGCCTTCTATAGTAAAACAAGCCTGGCACCAGTGCACAGCAGCGAGGACTGTGGATAGTACTCAATGAAGAAAATGCACCTGTCAGGTAACTTTCACAGTGACAAAATGTGTAAGTGCAGTAAGCTTAGAGAAAGTAAACAGGTGATGCAAGTTTTTTCAAATCCAGTTTACCACTAATTTTACAAAGGGAGTCTGAAAAAATTTTGACACATATTTTGCATTGAAAGTGCTGTTGTTAGAAACTTAACTATTTTTAGTATTGCAAACATGTGAGCTATTCTCTGTTCTCTTTACCATTATTTGGCATTACCTAAAATCCTGATGCTGTGTGCCAAAAACTAAAGTTCTGATGTGGCAAGGAGATATGAGAAGGATGAATATATAACTTTAATGCAATTTTTGCTCAGGCCATTGCTGGATATACCCTTTGATTTTTTCATTTTTATTTTTATTTTTTTGTATTTTTTTTTCTTTTTTATAATGCCTTTTGTATTTGTGGTATGCTCAGTAGCATGCAAAAACAGTTCAAGGATGAAGGAAAAAAGTGAAAAATTTAATTTGGGCAGCCTTCTGTAGCACAAACAAGCATGGTTCCAGTGCTCATCCATCAGGATTCTGGATAGTATTCAGTCAATGAAATGTATCTGTCAGCTAACTTTCTCTGTGGTAGAAGGTATATGTACAGTAGGTTAAAAGAAAGAACGCAGATCAAGCAGGGTTCAAATCCAGTTTACAAATGCTTTTGCAGAGAGGAGTCTGAATAAATATTGACACACATTTTTGTATATGAAGGTGTCATTGAAAACTCAACTATTCTTAGTATTGCTAACAACATGTGAGCTGTTGTCTGTCCCCTTTCCCACTATTTGGCATTGCCTAAAACCCTGATAATTTGTGCCAGAAATTAAAGTTCTGTTGTGGCTAGGAGATGGATAGGGATGAATGCATCATTGCAATGCATTTCTTGCTCTGGTCATTGCTGCATATACCCTTTGATTGTTTTAATGGTTTACTATGAAAATGTCTAACACTAAATGGTCGAACATGAATTGGTTGAAATCATTATCTGCAGGAATTAAAAAGTTGAAACTGTTTTAGTCTAAACTCATAATGTCAAATTGCCCATTTCTCCACTGTAGTGCGATCCAGGAGTTGGTATATATAAGTGGGGGGGTACGGGAGGCACAGTCCCCCACATGGGGGGTGTAGTGGGGCATAGCCCCCCTGCAAAATAGTAGAGATGGGCTAATTGTTTTGTCAATTAAATGATTTTCGACATTTTTCACTTTCAGTGTTTTGACTTTTTGACGTTATATTTTGACCAAATGACCATTAGACCTTATTGCATTCAACATTTTCATAGTAAACCGTTTTAATTTTCTTTTCAATGGTTTTCTATTTTTTTATTGTTTTGCTGTGTTTTTTTTTTTTTCTTTTTTTATAATGCCTTTTGTATTTGTACTCCACTTGGCAGTGCACAAACATGGTTAACGACCAAGTGAAAATTTTAATTTGGGTTGCATTCTGTAGCACACATGAGCCTGGTGCTGGTGTGTATCTGACAGCATTTTGAATAGTACTCAGTGAAAAAAAAAATATCTGGCAGGTAACTTTTCCTGTGGTAGAAGGTGTAAGAGAACTGAGCATAAAGGAAGAAGACAGCTAATGTATGTTCAAATCCAGTCTTCAGGTAATTTTACAGAGGAGGCAAAATGCCATTTGTTATACAACATTTTTATTAGTAACACTAAATACAAATGAGTATCATAATTATGTTTATTGCAAAAATGCATCATCATTGCTTTCTACAGAAACACAATATAATGTGTATAAATTATGCTAAACCTGACAATGATATTTAATTTAGAATGCACTTACACAGGTATGATTTGCACATTAGTTTTGTAATAATTATTGTCAGTTATCAAATATCACAAGTATGTGTTTAGGACAGTATGTCTCATGAAGTATGTATATAACGTAACCTACCATGTATTACTCAGGTCATGCAACTCCATACATCTGAAATGTATTTATAACTTGAAATACTAACTTTTACAAAGAAATTTGGTGCCATGACTACTTAAGTCACACACATATAGGCATCTCTTACGTATATATCCACATTCACTCTTAAATTACTATAGCTGTAACTATCATGCTACAAATGCATTTTATTGTGGCACTGACAGTTAATAAGCAAAGTTTAGCATATTATCCATCTTTTTGTCATGAGTTCAAATGCCAGGTAGTACTACTTAGTCTTACTAATCTTTTAGTCCCAACAGCCTAATATGTCACAGGTTATACTGTTTGTCCTCCAACCAGCCATGATTATAACAAACACTATAAAGCATTTCAGGATTTAACACTGGAAAATGAGTCAATAGTTGAGCATCAGACATGGCCATATCTCACTGCCACATTTCACACATTCCATCTTTTTTTTATGTAATCAGTGCCAATCAGTCTTCCAATCCACTGTTATGCTTTGAATTCTGCAAATGCAGCTGGTGAGAATGTGTCTTTGCAAATAAGCAGCTACATGCAAGATCTGAACTGTGTACCAATTCAGACACATATTCCTAGCTTGACTTTTGCAGACATGGCTGGTAAAAGTGAGGACAGTGTTCCATTTATATCACAAAGGCTGGGTGTAGAGGAGTCCAGGATTTATTTTGTGGCATTCCTTGTCAAGCACTACAGCCAGAGGCTGCTTCAGGGAGATTATACTGGGTCTTAGTATAAATCTGAGGCTTGGAATAATTTGGCCAAGTCTTTCTCCAGTGCAACTGGCATCCCACATGCTGGGGAGCAATGTCACCACCATTACAGTGACATAAGGAGGCATAAGTAGGACCACCTGAGCCAATGGGAGGATGGATTTAAGACTACAAATACCCATCAGCCATGCAGGTAGGGTGACCCATGTACAGTCTACGATATAGCTGCAATTACCCAGCAAAGACATTTAGTCATTATGCTTTAGTCTTTTTTTATTTTCTTTATCTTACAGCTGCAAAAGAGTGCATCAGGAGATACTAACTTGTCTCAGAGAGGCACAGGGTAACTATGCATCAGGTCTGAATGTAAGGCAGAGAAATATTTTCACTCCATCACTGTATATCATCTTGAGCAGGTTTACTTTGACTTAAATGCATCTGCTCCAACAGCTCTTGTTGATTGCATTTGGCAATAAGTACATCAGATTAACTGTGTGTGTGGATTCACTACCCAGAAACAGACATTAGATTTTTTACAGGATAGTATTTAGAAAATATTAACTGTAATACTGCATTACATTAACAATTCAGTTTTTTTTTTGCAAATGCAGGTATTAACTTTGAAAGCATATAGCATATTCAAATGCATTTGTTATCTCATACCATTGTGACTCATTTTATGACACAGCAATGCCTTCCCATCATATCTGGATGTGGCAATGGTGTACATATTTATTTATCATATTTGGTTAAATATTAAAATAATAAAATAATGTGACATGTCATTGATCTAATTTTCTCTTTTTGTCCCCCATTTTTAATATATTGCTGCTGAAAACAAAATGACAATCAGCACAGGGGGCTCAATAGACTACTGTGGTTCAGCCCACCATGCCAACACTGGTAGCTGCAGCAGCATGACCAAAGGCAAAAAAGATGCCTAACACATCTGCATCACAATCTGATCGCATTACCTGCTCAACTCCTGCCCTACCTGCTTCACGTGTATCAGGTAGCTGTGCTCCATCCACTGGTACAGTTGTACCCATGAGTAGCAGTACTAGTGGAGGTGGAAATTTTGTCACTCATCAGGAGCTGACAGGACTGATCAATGGCATGATGGAGGGGGGCCTTGGTGCCCAGATTGGTAGAGTTAAAAAAATACTGTATGGTATTGCCAAATTGATGCCATGTCGGCATGTTCCAGGCAACTTACACAGGAGACAGTGATGTCAGTTCTGGGGGTGAGGACTAGATTCTCACTTTTCTCAAGCTGAATGTAGATGAGCTTCTGATTTCTACTACCTATTACCAATCATAGTGTCCCCCAACCTATTGTGTCCATCAACCTCACAGTCTGTCTTGTATGTCCTGTATGTCTGCTACTTAACCTACAGTACCTACCTGACCCTCTCATTCCTAAGCATCTTCCCCAACATTCCTCTCTCTTTCTCCAAAAAAGTGCCTGACCCACCAAAAAAAAAAAAAAAAGAAAGAAATGCACCCAAAACATAGCTCTCCAATTCACCATATGATAATAATACAAATGGTGACACACCTGATGTGGTCCAATTCACTATACAAGAGTATTCTGTTGTTTTCAATCATCTCTGGTATGGTGACACTGCAAAGTCAAGAAAGTCTGTCCAATTCTACTTTTAAGTTGTGAAGACGTTGATACCTATTGTGCTCTCCCACCACCATCATGTGAATTACTCTATTCTTTCCCCTGTATGTCCTACCCTCTGCTTGACTTCCATTTTCACCACTGCCCTATCAACCCCCTTTTCACCTGGTCAAAAAATAAAAACATACACAGTAGACACAGCCAGAAATGCCCCACTAAGGAGTCTTTGCTTTTTGTCCCCAGCATTTTCATGGAGATTGCCATTGCTCACCAAAGCTGAGTGACAGTGAATGGTGTTTCTTGTTCCTCCACCCACAGTACTCATTACTTTTGTGCATATGTGCTTAAATTCAATGTGCTATGAGAATGCAGAGTAAAGGCACCACTTTTAAACAATTACAATTACTTTAACATTTTTTTGGCTGCTAGATGTTATAAGCTAGAAGTTCCTAAGTGGTGTTTTGAAATAATTCACCTGTTTGTAGACTGATATTTTTGCATACTGTCAAGGGTTAAATTATAGCTGTATATCAGATTATTTCATGTCATTTTATATTTCTATCATGTTTTACTGCAAAAGTCTATATGCATATCCACTTACTACATTTCATGAATATAGCATTTAAATAGTACAGCAAGAAACCATTTGCAAAAACATTCCATCTCAACCAGGAGACTTGGTAAACCACCATTATCCTGTTCATGTCTTAATCTTGTTTCTACTCCCTTACCCCTTCTTGCTCCCTATAGCAAATACTTTATTGCACAAATCATGTCAAAGTAATAAAGAGGAAACAACTAGGAGTAACATACCACAAAAAGGGTCCTAAATGTCCCATAAACATCTTAGCATTTTTATCTCCATCTCTCTCTCTCTCTCTCTCTCTCTCTCTTGCCCCTTCTGAATTAATAAGTTGTCACTGTCCCCTCAATTGTGTAATTCAAAGTGTTTGAAATAGGAGTCCTTTGTGATGTGCTGAGATAATGCTCAGATCTATATATTTATTTCTGCATACTTTCAAGGGTTCTAATCCAGACACTTGCAAACTATTACTGACTGTGTTTAGTACACTATTTTACACGGACCTGGTGGCTACATATTGTTAGGAGCCACCGTTATCCTACTTCTGTCATAATCTACATACTCCCTGCCTCCATCTCCCACTCTCTATGTCTCTTTCCCCTTCTGTGTCATCAGTCTTTGTCCTCAGCATTTGTACAAGTCTTGGAACCTGTAACTTTGGGGCAAATGGAAATGCTTAGATTTTGGCAAAATCTTTTAAGTTTTTGCCTTCGGCTGCATTACACTGGTGCCCTTCACTGTATTGTGCTTAGTCTCACTGTGCAATAAACAGTCAGGCTAATCTTCACTTGAACAGGATGAAGAGTTGAATGTACACCATCTAGGATGTTATCATTTGAAATATTGTCAGGAAGCATGCTGCCCAAAAACTTCTGACTTCATGACAAATGAGAAACTCTTGGCACATAATACCTTAAGATAACGCATGTCTGTTTTAAACTGGATCATTCATTATGCTGACGGCTGCAATGTTCACCTTATATAATGTTAAAATTATGAGCACATAAGGTGTACATTACAGCCGGCAGCATAACAAATGCTGACAATAATGTACACCTTATGCAATGTTAAAGTTGTCATTACTGTGGTGAAGCCTGATACCTACATTCTTTCTTGTGTCATTTTTGTGACTGACCCTTCAAACCAGCAAAATTAAATTTGTGAAGTAACATTTCCTGTGTGGTGTGTTGTCATAATTCACATGGCTAAAAAATGTTTTTGGCATACTGTCAATGGGTCACATCCAGAAATATGCGAAAATCATATTTAATGTTTTGTTTACATTACTATTATGTGCATGAGTTTTGTCTGCATGTCTTAGTAATCCACCATTATATGCTTATGTCTCAGTCATGTTTCTACTTTTGGACCCCAGCTTGCTCTCTGTTGAAAACACTTGGTTGTACATAGCATGATAGATACTTATCAGGAAAAACATAAGAGTAACACACCATAAAGATGTTAATATATGACCCAGAAAAATATAATACTCTTTGTCTCTAGCCCTGTCTCCTCGTCTCTATCTATTCACATTTTTGTATCACCACTTTTTACTGTTTCATGTTTATGTGACTGCATGCAATGCACATGGAATGTGCTTTTGCAACTGTCATGAGTGAAATGAAAACTGATACATCCATTTTCCTTTGCTTCAATCTGTTGTCAGATTTGAATTTTGTGAACTAGGAGCTCCTGTGTGGTATGGTTAGATAACTGCCAGTTTTTGGAATGCTGTCAAGATTCAGATCCAGATGTATGTAAAAGTGTTTGCGAATGTTTTGTATGATTCCTTGGAGTGTAAGTGTTGGCTACACATTTTATTAATACATCATTATTCTGCTGCTGTATTAATGTGCTGCTCCCTACTGGAAACACTGTCTTGTACAGATCATGATTGAATAATTATGACAAACCAAACAGTAACATGACTCAAAAGTGTGCAAAAATGGACAATAAGTGAGTCTCTTCCTAAGTCTTTATCCCTGTCTCCAAATCTCTCTTTCTCATGTACTGTCCTCAGCTTTTGTGAGAAGCTTGCCATAGTGAACCAGTGCTGAGTGATGGTAAATGTCGTGTCATATCTTATGGCAAAAGCTAAGGATTTTAATTTTGACCAAACTAACATGGTTCATCTAGACAAAATGTGCTTAATCCTGGCATGCTATAGAAATATAGACTGATAGCACTATTGTGAGCCATTTTGTGTGACAGGTATATGAAGCTGATATATGTCATCTGTACCGCAGGGGATACTACATTTTCCCTTACCTGAATATGTTGTCAGTGTCCATTCAAATGTATCAGTTAAACTTACAATTCATGATTTCACATGTGTTGACTTGAGATAATCCTCCTGTCTGTGTACTTTTAGCTTTGTACTGTCAAAGGTTTGAAACCAGATGTAGATCATACATTTAATTAACATGTTCACATCTTAATATTATGTGTCAGTGCGCTTCATATGTAGTAAAACAGCAGTATCTTCTCCTACAACATTTTCATCCATATTGGAAACACTTTATTGTATACAGTTTCCTACAGTTTCTCATGCCAGCCTGGTTGATATGGGCATCCTCAGACAGTGTAGCAACTGCCTCATGTAGATGGACAACCATCTTACTATTACCACCTAGGAATACAATTTGTGAGAGATGCAATTACATTAAGAGCCTAGAGTCTATGCTCTCTCCCTCACAAGCCAGTATATCTGGCACTGAGAAAATTATCAACACAATCACTACACCTCAAACACCACCCACAACTATGCAACACACACCCACATATGTGTAGGTTATCAACAAAAAATACCCACACAAAGGAGACCTCAGAGGCAAAAACACACGCAAACTCCACAACCCTACACACCACATACCACACATAGTCCACACACCTGTGTTTCGCAACCACAAAGGCCTAACCATAAACCCAACATATTAGTCATAGGAGACACCATTGTGAGACACACATATTTGCCTCTCACCGAGCTGGATAAGGAGAAAGTCACAGTTAGTTGTCTGTCAGGTGCCAGAATCTGCCATATCACACATGCATGCAAGTCTCTCAACAACAGGTACTGTTATGACTCTGTCATTGTCCATCTATCTCACTTGGGCTTCAGTCTTCTGGCAAAGGTCTTTGCCTCCCCCATTGTGCCTTTTTTATGAAAAGTCCTGAGGTTAATAAAACCAACATAAAAATTTCAGCAAAATGCAAATTAAAGGTCATGCTGCTAAATGCTAGGTGTCTAAACATGAAACTGCACTCATTGCAAGCATTCTTAACCCTGGAAGATGCTGACATTTGTGCAGTCACAGAAACTTGGTTCAAAGCTGTGGAGAGCACCCCAGCCCTACCTCGTTACTCATTCTATCATACATTCAGACCCCAAACTGTGGGCAGCAAAGCCAAAGGAGGTGGAGCTTCAATATATATTAAGTACATACACACCTCCAGGCTGGTCAATCAGTATGATGCACAGGAGACACTCGAGGTTCAGTTAACTGTTGACAAAACCCTTATTCAAATTATAGCTAGCTACAGGCCCCCATATTTGACTCAATATGCCCACTTCACCTATCTGTACCTCTTCAAATCTATCAAGATTCAACCCTTTACCCTGATCCTGGATGACTTTAACTACCCAACCATAGATTGGAAAAACTACTCATGCAGAATGCAAATGTCCAGAGATTCCTCGATTTTATCAATGCAAATGCCTTGGATCAGCTAGTTGATACCCCCACAAGAGGTGATAATATCTAGAACTTGGTATTAACCAACATGAGTAACCACTGCAGCACCCCTACAGTATCACCCTCCATGGTAAGATCCAACTGTAAAGTGATCACTTTCGAAGTCAGCATCTCCCTTGACCCTCCTCTAGCTAGGGTCAACCAACAAAACTTCTCCAAAGCTGATTAAAACCTCCTCATGGATGGTATAAACTGCTTCACAGCCCTCACCCCCTCTGTTGGAACTGGCACCAATGTCCAAACCTACACTAAAGTACTATACGAGCACTTATATAGATGCATGGAATCAGGAATACCTGACAGGACAAAATCATCCTCTGCAAGGAAGAGTAAACCTGTCTGGTGGACATCTGCAATAAATTAACTATATAACAAAAGGAAAAAAATTGCTGTCCAGCAACAAGAAGGAGCAGGTGCCCAATTGGAAGCAATCTCTCCTTAGCTGAGCAAGAAATAAAAGCTAAGTGAAATCCTCTAAAGCCAACTTCAAGTCCAAATCAGCCACATCTACTAGAGACAGTCATAAGGCCTTCTTCGCATATGTCTAGAATCTCAAAGGAAGCACCCAGATCTGTTCAGAACTGGTGGTCAAGGACACCACATACACATATGCTGTAGATATAGCCAACCTACTGGCTGACAGATTCACTGAAAACTTCACCCCTCTGTTCCCCCCATCAGTAAATCAGGACTTCCTCAGTACCTGATCCCTCCCCTTATCGCTAGGGAACATGTCATCACTGTCCTCTCAAAGGTAAAAAATACAGCCTCCATGGGACCTGATAACATCCCAGTCCAAATCCTATATGAATTCAGGCATGAACGTGCAGCACCTTTAGGCACCCTATTCAATCAAAGCCTGAGTACTGGCTTTGTCCCAGCCGAGTGGAGGACAGCCACTGTCGTCCCTTTACACAAAGGTGGAGCATCCACCAATCTGGAAAATTATATACCCATCAGTATAACTAGTCTGATCTTCAACGCCATGGAATGGATTATCATGGACCTCATTAACAGGGACATTGACAACCTCCAAACAATTGACCCACACAGTTTGGCTTTGTCAAGGGGAGGTGATGTTTGTTAAATCTGGTCAATTTCTTTGATACAGTCAAAAAAGCCATGGAAGAAGGGAAGACGGTGCACACTGCCTATCTTGACCTGGCCAAACCCATCAACACTATTCCCCACTCAGGCATAATAGATAAACTCTCTCAACTAGGCATCAATCCATATGTTACCAGATGGGTAACAAACTGGCTCACTGATAGAATCCACCTAATCAAAACAGGGGAAACCACCTCAAGCAGTAGACCCGTAATGAGCGGTGTACCCCAGGTATCAGTCTTGGGGCCTCTGTTATTCGAGATATACTTCTCTGAGGTGCAGGCCAAAACCAGTGGTCTATGGCTGTCCAAGTTTGTAGATGACTGCAAGCTGGGCATGGTCATCAATTCCCCAAGTAATGTGGACGTCCTCCAAGAGGGTCTCACCCAATCAAATGACTAGTGTCAGAAACATTGCCTCAAGCTGAATGCCAAAAAATGCATCATCATCCCCGCTGGGGAGAGTGACATCCCCACATATTATCACATTAATAACAAAGTCCTAAGCAGGCAATCAGTCGTGAGGGATTTGGGCACCCAGGATAATAGCAACCTGAATTTTGACCACCATGTTGCTTCCATTGTACAGAAAGCTTTCTACATGGACCACGTCACACCACCTATCTTGACCTGGCTAAAGCCATCAACAATATTCCGCACTCGGGCATAATAGATAAACTCTCCCAAGTAGGCATCAATCCATATGTGACCAGATGGGTAGCAAACTGGCTCACTGATAGAACCCACCTAATCAAAATAGGGGAAACCACCTCAAGCAGTAGACCCGTAACAAGCAGTGTACCCCAGGTATCAGTCTTGGGGCCTCTGTTATTTGAGATATACTTCTCTGAGGTGCAGGCCAAAACCAGTGGACTATGGCTGACCAAGTTTGCAGAGAACTGCAAGCTGGACGCGGTCATCAATTCCCCAAGTGATGTGGACATCCTCCAAGTGGGTCAAACACAAACACATGACTAGTGTCAGAAACATTGCCTCAAGCTGAATACCAAAAAATGCATCATCATCCCCTCTGGGAGAGTGACATCCCCACATATTATTACATTAATAACAATGTCCTAAGCACGCAATCAGTCGTGAGGGATTTGGGCACCCAGGTTAATAGCAGCCTGACTTTTGACCACCATGTTGCTTCCATTGTACAGAAAGCTTTCTACATGGACCACATCATAAGTAAGGTTATATCATCCAGGGACAAGGAGGTCATAACAACCCTGTATTCTTCCCTTATAAGACCCATTATTGAGTACAATGCTGCCTTCGGCATGTACCTCATAAAGCACATGCAGCAGCTGGATAGACAGCAGAGGTTCCTCACCAGAAGAATCCAGGGCCTCAAACATCTACCCTACACAGATAGACTAAAAGCCCTATCCCTCTATTCAGTTTCATATAGACTCCTCAGAGGTGACCTCTGTCTGGGATACAAAGCAATCTCAGACCCCACCTTGATGGAACTGCTGTATACCTGCAAGTCAAGCTCCACTTTAGTAACCAACACGCACAACCTCAGCGTGGTCTGTGACATCAATAGGACTTGTTGGCAGGACAGATTTGGGTCCCAGAGACTCCCCTATCTGTGGAATAGACTCCCTCTCCACATCAAGTAGAGTACCTTATTATCCCTTTTCAAAAGCAACCTGGATAACTGGATGGAAAACAGAAAATACAACCCTGGGATTCCACCTGTGTCCCTGCTGGACAGGGGTGTTGAGTGCTTACTTGTCTAAACATGGCCTAAACTCTTGGCTAGTCTTATAAGTGCCTCAGGGCCATATAGCCTAGTAACTTCCTATGATCCTATGATCCTATACAGCAATACATCTAAAGTGTACAGAGTTGCACAAATGCACACATTTATGCATCTTAATGCTTGCCATTGTCATCCCCACCCTTGAGAATATCTTAAGAATCACTGACAGTTGGAGGCAGTAGGAAAAGCCATACATTTGATCTTGTAAATTTCGATTGGTCAGAAAATGCATGGATAGTAAAGCACATCACAAATACGTGCAGAAATGAGCCATAGCCTAATCTCATAGTATGTCTGTATGTGTATCCCTATCTCCAAATGTCACCCTCTTCCCACCCCTTCTGTGCCATCAAATAAACCTCTTTAATTCAATATTGTTTCCATACGCCATGTTTCCACTAGCAATAACATGCATTGTCTATCACATGTTTCATAATTAACCTTTATCATACATGTAGGGAGTGAAGGACAACAACTGTCATGACAAATGTGTAAATCATGACACATGAAACATGACCATAACATATATCTGTTCTGTATTCCATCAGATTCAGGCATGGCTGTATGTGTACACTTATGTGTGAGAAGGTTGGCACAGGGCACCACAGATTACTGTTAATTCTCATTGTAAGTTCAACACCTCAAGATAAGATTACATATGTGCTAATGCTTTGTCATCAGCTGTGCAAATGAAGTTAGCAGCTGTGAAAGAGTTAAAAATATTACAACAAAGAAATATGAGTGTAGCTGACACAACTTCTGCATGTGTTAATGGAATTTCGAAACAAAGGTAGCCACATTTCACAGTGATGTTGACTCAGTTGATTCAGTCTGTTAATGTATGTCTGCACTCCAGCGGTTACACTTGCAACATTATTACTGTGGTGGGTAGCCTTTTCACACATAATCCATCATTATTATTCAGTAGTGTCATAGTAGGATATGTTTCTTTGTATCGTCAATGCATATTGTGCAAGTATGAGTCAAGACAACTAACAGTAACACAATAAATAGTTACTATTAGTATGCAATCATCCAGATATGAACAGTCATGAATGCTTGCTTGACAATTCACTGTTTTACCATTGTGATTGTCAATGACATTCCATACTGTGAAACAGGTATATGTCACTTACAGTAATATAAGCTATACCAACAATATCTATTTCCCTGGCGATGGAATCAAAATATCTGAAATCAATTTGTAGTTTGCATATAAAATACTTTATTATAGTTTGTTAAGCGCTTTCATCTAACAGTAACTAGATTTCCTCAGAACAAATGACTGCCTTTTGGCTAACAATATATATAGAGTATTTAATCAAATAATTAACCAAATTAATTTATCAATTTCACAAAATTTTAAAGTGCCAGTGCAATAAAAACCTTTGTAATCCTATTAAAACTTATTTAAAATACATACTCTAAATAAAAAACACGTATTGTATGAACAATTCATTGCATTTACACATGTCTATGGTATTATACATCCTTATTTTTGTATATTTGTATGTATAAACCGTGCATGTGTATAAATGTGTTTTTTAATGTGTGTACATAAATATTAAACAAATACATATTAATAATAACATTCATTTCTAATAAAATCATAAAACTAATGTGGGGGACTCATACCCTTCTACACTGTGTGGGGCTTAATAACAAATGTACTGTCCAAATAAAATGACAAGCAGCTTATAAAACATTTAACATACCCCTTTGTTTTAATGTCATAATGTCCTATACTTTGTATTGTACTACCTGCCGGTCTACCCATCATGAACCAAGATAGGCTTTACTGATATATGATCATTTAGTCCTGGTGGAGAAGATGCATTTAGTTTTATTTGCCATCTAGTCTCTAACTCCCCCAGTTTTTTCCTAATGTTTCCTCCTCTGGGGTTCACTATGGCTATATCTAATATGGCAAAATAAAACATTTTACAACTAGTGCTTTCTTGCAAATGTCTCCACAGGGCATTTTTGGCATCTTTCTTTTTAATACAATAATAATGATCATATATCCTTTGCCTTAAAGCCCTATCTGTTTTTCCGACATAGTAACAATGACAATTGGCGCACATAGCTAAGTACATTAAATGGGTAGTTCTACAATTTCCTTTCCTAAAATGTATTTCTGTCTTCATTACATTTTCTAATTTTGTAGTACAGTCTACACATATGTACTTACATTGATTACATGTGCCACATTTTGTAGTACCCCTCATTTCTCTTCCATTGTTACCTGTTTTTATTTTCCTTTCTAGTTCCCACTTTAAATTATTTCCGTTTCTAGATACGAACCGGGGAATATCTCCCACTACTTCAATAGTGTTTTTGTCCATCTTTAGAATATTCAAGTTCTCTTTCATAATTCTTTTTATATCTATAGTCCACGGGGTATGCTGCAGGATACAAGCCCTGGTATAATCAATGTCTGTCTCCCTATTTTCTGCTCCTGCCTTTTGCATGTTTGTCAGGGATCCTTTGCCTAATAGGGGTATAAATTTGTTACCCCATTCATTTAGTACATAACCCGTCACGTCATTCACTAGCCATTTGGGGTATCCTCTTTGTGTAAACATGTCCCCTATAATTTTCAATTCCCTGACAAAATCTTCATACTCAGATGTCATCCTTGCGGCCCTAATGCACTGTCCCTTGATTATACTTCTTTTCTGTTTTGTGGGATGAGAACTATTATATTCTAAGTAGCAATTACTAAACATCTCTTTCCTGTGTATTTTACTTTTTATAATTCCATTATCCACAGAAATGAGAGTGTCTAAATAAGCTATTTCATTTGATTCCACATTATATGTGAATTTTAATTCATTACTTGTCATGTTTAAACTTGTCATAAATAGTTCTAATTCATTTCTATTCCCTTTCCAAATTAAAAAAATGTCATCCAAAAAGCGGTAGTAACATGAAACGAACTGATAACTACTGTTACTAAAAATATGTTCCTCTTCCCAATCACTTAAGTAAATATTGGAGAAAATGGGGGCACAAGCTGCCCCCATTGCTACTCCTTTTACTTGAATATAATATTCTCCTTCGAACATTATATAATTGTGTTTGAGTACTAGTTCCATGAATTCTACCGTAAGTTGAATTTTATCTCTTGAGAAAATGCCAGATTTTTCCATAGACCTTTCTAACCTACACAAACCTTCCCCTTGGGGAATACTTGAGAATAAGTCCACCACGTCTACAGTCACTAGGAGGGCACCAGGTGTTATTACATCTTGCCTCAGCCTTCCTAAAAAGTCCCAGGAGTCTTTAATAACATGCTTATAAGACTTATATAAGGGTTTGAGCTACCCGTCCACCACTTTTCCTAAATTGTAAGTTTTGGCCTTGTTACCAGAAATTATAGGTCTAAAAGGGGGGACTATTACATTTTTGTGGATTTTAGGGATACCCACCATAGTACTAATGACAGGGGAATCCACCTTTAGATAGTCATACATCTCTCCACTTATTCTTTCTTCTATCAAAAGGTCTTCTAAATATACATAAATTTTGTTGTATCCAATATTCACTTCATTTTTGGAAGAAATTTCATACTTTCCAGACTTCAATAATATTTCATTAATTTTATTTTTGTATTCCTCTTGCCCATATAGTACTATGCCTCCCCCTTTGTCTGGTTTCATTACTCTTACTTTTGTATTCTCTTGAAGTTCTTTTAGAACTGTGGACTCTAGGGTGGTCAAATTATATCTAATATTAGTTTGATTGATTTTAATACTGTATTTGTATATTTCATCTATGACCATTTTTTCATATACCGCTAACACGTTATTAAGTGGTGGAGTATAGGTACTTTTCTTTTTGAACATTCCCTTGTTCATCATACTGTTTTTCTCTTTATCAAATAGTATTGCCAAGTTTAATTTTCTTAGATATTTTTTAACATCTATAATACAGTCTTCTACCCTAAACTTTTTGACTGGTACATATTTCATTCCTTTACTTAGCAGAGTGAAGTGTTCTTTCTTCACTTCTATTCCAGTGTAATTGTATATATAAAACTGGTTATATTCACTGATTATGTCATTAATTTTTACTATCCTGCCTTTGTTTGTGTCAAAACCTATCTTGTATTCCCCTCTCCAATCACCCTTCTCGATTGTGGGTATTGGAATTCCTTTTTTCCCCCTTGGTAGGTTCCTCTGTATACACTGTTCTTCCCTTGCTTTAACTCTAAAAAAACATTGTCATCCCTAAAATTATCTAAAGTATCATATTTGTTATCATATTTATTATTATCATCTTTCTTGTTATCTAATCTACCTCTAACCCTGTTGTCCCTATATTGGTAGTCATAATGAGTATGTGTACTTCCTTTTCTGTCCATACCATTTCTTGAAGTAATCTTTTCTTTTTTACTGTCTTTCTTATCCCACCTGTATGCTTGCTCCCTAGTATATTGTTCCAGGTCCCTTTGGTACTTTTTACACTTTCTTTGATATTGCATGTCCATTTGTCTCTGAACCCATTTATATTGTGAATTAATACAGTACTCATATTCTTCATAAAGCACATCATTAGTAATAGCTTCATTCAATTTATCTAATTCATCAATTAGTAAACATATTTTTTTGTCATTACACTGTATAATGAATCTCATAAATGTTACGCCAAAACCGTCGAACATTTTCATACATTCTTTTTTAGTTTCCAAATCGAAATCAATACCCATGGGGTATTTGAAAAAACGGAGCCCCATAGGGACTACACAAGTGTCAATACATTTCATTAAATAACTGTTCTCCAGTTGCAGGCTTTTACATTTTTTCAGTTTACTACCGAAATCATACATTGACTCTTTTAAATTCTTTTCAAAATTAGATACATTGCCACCTCTCCCTCCATTCTGGGCTTTCTGTTGTTCAAGCCCTTTAAAATCAAAGTAGAATTCAATAATGTCTTTATAGCTGTGTTCTTTAAACATCGCATCTTTTTTACCATTCTTAACATTTAAGTCAGTGCCTGCATGATATACATTACCAGCCATTGTATAAGTCTTTTTGGGTGGCATTCTTTTTGGTTTCGCTCCGAAAAATGAGTAGTCCGCCTCTGATCCATTTTCCTTCCTGGCACTGAACCCATTCCGGTCGCCATCTGGTCTGGATCCATAAGAGGTACGCCTACCACGTTCATCTCCATTCCCCTGTCCGTTTGGGATAGAATTAGCGTTGCCTGTCGCACTCGGCGCTCTGGATGACGTCATCCGCTCGTGTGTTTTGCTGTTTGGTAACGGTTGGCTTACAAGTTCAATAAGCCAAGTCAGCTCACCCCTCATGATGGCCATCTCTGACTGGATACCTCTTATTTCGTCCCTCCTGGGCGAAAAAATTGATGGTAATTCATCCATTGAATCCATCTCCATGAACGACCAATAAACTCAAATGAAAGGGAAACAGTCCAACAATATAAGCTATACCAACAATATCTATTTCCCTGGCGATGGAATCAAAATATCTGAAATCAATTTGTAGTTTGCATATAAAATACTTTATTATAGTTTGTTAAGCGCTTTCATCTAACAGTAACTAGATTTCCTCAGAACAAATGACTGCCTTTTGGCTAACAATATATATAGAGTATTTAATCAAATAATTAACCAAATTAATTAATCAATTTCACAAAATTTTAAAGTGATAGTGCAATAAAAACCTTTGTAATCCTATTAAAACTTATTTAAAATACATACTCTAAATAAAAAACACGTATTGTATGAAAAATTCATTGCATTTACACATGTCTATGGTATTATACATCCTTATTTTTGTATATTTGTATGTATAAACCGTGCATGTGTATAAATGTGTTTTTTAATGTGTGTACATAAATATTAAACAAATACATATTAATTGTTTAATGATTCCATCGCCAGGGAAATAGATATTGTTGGTATAGCTTATATTGTTGGACTGTTTCCCTTTCATTTGAGTTCACTTACAGTAATGCAATGTACATGAATAATAGTACATAGATGTTATCAGAGAAGTATGCAATTGCATGGGACAAGCACAGTGCTATTAAGTTGGCCTGTCCAGACACATGCAGTTGCATCAAAACATGTGATGCACAGTAGCTGTTGTTCAAAACACTGAAGTTTTAATGCTTACAAATGTGCATTTTCACATCTTTAAAACCAAACTTTTTATGTGGTACTTGTGATTCATACTATGTTTTCAAGATTATGTAACTAGCTAGATAAGTGGTTTGAATCTTACAGTGGTGAACTTGTATGTCAGTGCTTTTAGTATCAAGTAAGTATAACTTTAAAAACAGATGTGTTGTGTCCAATTTCCACTCAGGAAATCTTTGTTTGAACACTGCTCCCTCTGTACTTTATCCCACTCTTAATACAAACATTTCTCAGCAGCGCACTGATAAGTTCATCTTGTCAAAAGTGCACTCTCTCCCCTTGAGTCAGACTTCTTCTGTGGTGCTTTTGATTCAAACTGTGTACTTTAGATTGCATAGCTTGTTAGGCAGATGGTTTGAATCTGACAATAGTGAACTTTGGTGTATGAGTTGCTAGTGTCACTTAAGTAAAGCTTCATCAACAGATGACCTGTGTCCTCTTCCATTCAGGAGAACACTTTAACTTTGGACACAGCTTCCTCTATACTTTATCCCATTTTTAACACAAACATCATCTCTGCCATTCATTGGTGAGGTAGGGATCTCAAATCCAACAGTGATGAATTTGCATGTGTGTATGAATCGAGTCAGTATGTATAATTTCATCAACAGAACTGCATTTACTTCAACTCAGAAGGAAAATTTACTGTGGAATATGTCTCCCCATCTCCTTATCCAAATTTCACTGGAAATATTTTCTCTGCAACACACTGATGAGGTCATCCATTCATAAGTGCACATTCTCTCTGTAAAAGTCTGACTTCTTACATGACACTTGGAGTTAATACTGTTATATTGATTGTGTAACTAGATAGGTAGGAGGTTCAAATCTCACAGTGGTGAACTTGTGTGTGTGGCTTAAATGTCAGGTAGGTATAGCTTCCTGAACGGGTGTGTTGTACCTACTACCACTCAAGCAAATCATTTAAACTGGGAGAGGACTCTCCCCATCCCCTTATTGCACTTTTACCACAAACATTTTCTCTGCAACACATTGATTAGGTCATCCTTTCATAAGTGCATCCTCTTACTACAAAGATCAGATTTATCCTGTAGAGCTTGCAATTAATAATGTGCTCTCTAGGTTCTGTAACTTGATAGGTAGGTGTTCAAATCCAGCATTGGTTAAATATTGTGACTGTGTATATTGTTATGTTCAATTGGCTTAATGACACCACCCCTTATAAAAATTTCCACTTAGGAGACATGCTTTCAATAGCAGAGGGCTATCCTGTAAATTTCTAGAATATTCAGGAAATGTCCTGTTTTTAGAAACGCAATATTTTCATCATGTTTTCAAAAATGAACAACCTCACAGTTGTAGTATGACTTATCCTGTGGCACTGGCTGTTAATACTGTTCTCTCTACACTGTTTAACTAAATAGTTGGGTGGTTTGAATCCAGCAATGATTGACTCCTTTGAGTGTGTGTCTATCATGCTGTGTAGAGAAAGCTTCTAATGCATATAGGATGTGTAGTGTTACTGTGCTCTTCAGCTACTGTATTTCCTTTTAGCAGTAGCATCATCTTATTAATGATGATTCAAGGGTGCTCTGTCACAACTGTAAACCAACATCTCACATGTCATGTGCAATTCAGACAATATTCTGCACCTTGTGATCTTAGGTAGCCAGTTCAAATCCAGCCATTATACCTTAGACTCACTTGTGTCAGTAGGACTGTGCATGTACATATCAATGTTGTCACCTAGCTATCTGCTGTCTACATGTATGTCTGGGGATTCCTCTTATAAGAACTTTTCCTTGCTTTTCATGGACAAATGCTTTATTTGATAATGATGACACCATTTAATGAAATTTGACTTTCCTAAGTGAATTACTAAGGCCTCCCTTTGACATGAGAAAATGAGAACATTTCTTCTGTGTTGTAGTAAGGCATGTGTTCAAATCTGTGATTATCTACACATTGTGCATGATTGTCATTTCACTAAGACAGTGACATCTGCATTACACAGCACATGTGTTTGAGTATACCTAGCATCAGGCAGTGTTGTGTGACAAATAGACATATAACAACAGTCTTTTAAAGAAATTACAGGCACACATATCATTTGCAGCAATACAATTATGTTGTGACTTCAAATACCCAAATATCCCTCAATTTTAGCAACAGTTATACTGTGATGGGCTCATTTGTCCTTACTGTGTAGCTTCTGTCATCACGTAGTGAAGAGTTCAATACCCATATTGACTGACTGTAAGCATTATGTGTCCTTATGCTGTTATCCATGAATAACATCCACCAAAGTTATAATGAGTACAATTACAGTGAGAGAACCCTTCCCTATCTCTTTTATCTCATATAAATTGTTTGCAACACAATCATATAACGTAATGACTTCATATAAGTTGACTCTCACAGCTGTGTTAAGACTTCCACTGTGGTGCACATGATTCAAACAGATGTCATTAGCCAGTAGACTTGTATAGTTTGTTCTTCAATTCCAGAAAAGGGAAACATTTTATGCATGTACTGACACTACCTAAACAAACCTCCATCATGTTATTATCGGTTTTTACATTAGACAAACAAATATAAACACATTTTGTAATTTCATGGCAGTGAAAAAGTTGTTCTTCAAATGGTGTGGTGTGAGTGATCCAGTGGCAGACACATTCAATGATGACTTCTATAGCATACATAGATAGAGTGTGGTTCAGGTCTAGGACAGTGTATGTACAAAACAATGGAAACAGCTTTCTTGATCAAGTAACATTGATATTGGAATGCTCTGAGTGATGTGAACATTGACATAGGTACCTCCTTGTCACCATTCTGACAAATTAATACTGTACAGACTATTATCAAAAGTCCTTTCTTGCTTCACACATTAATTTCATTTATTCAAGTCAAGCTCTGTTGCTATCTCCTGTGGTAGATGCAGTCATTACACAGCTCTTTAGAGTACCTAGTGTGATAGACAGTGAGTTTAATCTGGTAACATTAGTGTGTCAGATAACTGTGTCAGACAGGATTTGCTTAGGCAAAGAAAGTAATTATGGCACAGTCAAAGGACTACATTTATAAGGTCTCATGCTCCAATGTAGGAGATCCATATTCATTACAACAGAAAAGTGCTGTAAGCCCTTCTAGGGTGCTCTTCAAGACAAACATTGTATGCCTATTTCTGTGGCATCAGTGGTTGCTATGCAACTTTCTGATAGCTATCCTGATGTGTTCAAGTCTGACAAAATGCAAATGTTGAGTATGTCATTGACTGATTACAGGAATTACCCATCTGCCAAATAATAATGCTCTGGATTGCATGTCTTCATCCAAATATCTATGTATTACTGTAATTCTTTTCTACATTTTTGTAGATCAATGTGTGTATGTATCTTTAAGAAGCTATCCAAAGGCTTGTACAAGTGTATAAATACTGAACATGTACAAGTCTGACTACCATTTTGTAGTAAGCTGTTGAGGTGCAAGCATGTACGTATGTAAGGTCTGTCTATTAATCAGTTTATATTTTATGATGCTGCTATCCATCCTGATGTGTTTCTATGTATTAAAGCATTAAAATAAAATACCCCACTTGCTTGTCTTCTATGTTAGAGAGGGATGAGCGACATGGTGTCAGAAGCAACATGTCTAAAGGGACATGATGTTAGAAGAATGGCCAAAATGATTTGTTGCCAGAAAGAGTTCCAGTTTCTTCCACTAGAGTTTAAGGGGCACCCTGTTAGCACTGAAGAAATATAGAGGAGTGAATCATCCCTACTGCATGTATAATTCACCAAACAGGTCAGAAACAAATTTCAGGTATTAAAACTTGCTCAAAACTATTTATTTGCAAAATATGAAATGGGGCATACAGAATGTTCTAAATGATATTCGAACAAACTGATATGTCCAGTGTTGAAATAAATATTCAAATTACTACAGAAAATGTTTGAAATACAGTCCGAATTGCATAAAACAATTAACTAAGAGGAAACAACTGCATTTTTGCTAAGCATGTATTTTTCATATTAATTAAAGATATCTGAGTTATGAGAAGTGTATAAAGTGATCGTATGTTTCTGCAGTATTACAGTAAAGTTAATTTGCAAGATACAGCCATTACAGAGCATATTTTGTAAAGTACAGTATTTAAAGAGTTTATTGTTCATTTGAATGTTATTAAAAGCTCACAGTACAGTTTGTTCATACATAATTACAATGGCCATATTTTCAGTGTGTTTGCACGGGTCCACTTCTAAAGACCAAAACGCCAATTCCCCGACGCGGAAATCACCGACGCCAGATGACCGACAGGTACGTATACCGACAGGGTGATTCGCCGACAGTGGAAAGACCGACAAGGGTAATGTGTGATCGCGACCCGGTAAGTGTGCGACAGTGACGGAGGTAGGAGTGGTCAGGTAAGTGAGTTAAGGTTAGAGTGCAGGTAGGTGAAGTGTGCGTTAGTGTCGGAGCTTGGGCTAGGGGTGGGTAAGTGAGTTAGGGTTAGGGTGCAGGTAGGTGAAGTGTGCGTTAGTGTCGGAGCTTGGGCTAGGGGTGGGTAAGTGAGTTAGGGTTAGGGTGCAGGTAGGTGAAGTGTGCGCTAGTGTCAGAGCTTGGGCTAGGGGTGGGTAAGTGAGTTAGGGTTAGGGTGCAGGTAGGTGAAGTGTGCGCTAGTGTCGGAGCTTGGGCGTAAGTGAGTTAGGGTTAGGGTGCAGGTAGGTGAAGTGTGCGTTAGTGTCGGAGCTTGGGCTAGGGGTGGGTTAAGTGAGTTAGGGTTAGGGTGCAGGTAGGTGAAGTGTGCGATAGTGTCGGACCTTAGGGTTAGGGTTTGGGTCAGGGCTAGTGTGTATGCTATGTAGTGTCACGTGTTGTTTACGTTCCGTGTGTCGGTGTTCTGGTGTTCGGTGTTTTGCGTTGTCGGGTTTGTGTCGGGTTTGTGTGTTGTCGGTTATTTGGCGTCGGTGAGTTTTGTGTCGGGGAATCGTCGTGTCGGTGTTTAGAAGTAGACCCATTTGCACATACTTTGTCATAGCTCTCAATCTTCCATCTCCAAAATGAGGAACACTAGCCCTTATAATGAGGAACAAATGGGCAAAATGTGGAACACATACTAACAGCTTACTAACAGCTTCAACTAGGAAGGTCATAGGATGGTTTAAATATGCTCCTTTTACTGATAAAAATGATATTTTAATGAATTATTATGATCCATTTCTATTTACCATGAATATCAGTTAAAAATGTCCTAATACAGAATGTGTGACAGACCCTTTCAATGTGGATCTTTGAAGAACATGAACTTTTTAAGACTGCAAATGAGGTACGTTCCTCATAATGAGGTACGTTTGAGAAGTATGTACTTTTTGGGCATGGCAGATGGATTTTAAAAACACAGTGCACTTGTATTTCAAACAGGTTGCACTTTCTGATAAAGATGACCATACAAAGACATTTATTCTGCTTAATTTAGCTGGGTCAGAAACCATAGAAAATGAGCGTTCATTTGTGTATGCACCTGCTATCTATGCAGGAAAGAGGGGAAACCATCATATTGTTGTACCAGCTAAGTCAAGGGAGGTCCCCAAGTGCTTAAAATGTAAATTTAGAGAAATGTGTAACCCTAAGACAAATGTTACTTTTGCAGTATATATAAGTGACTTGAGAAATAATGCCAAAATATGCAGATTTGATGATTTAAGGGATGAGTTGATAAAAGACATGGTATTAAAGATGATGCTGTGAGAAAGATTTTGCTTTGTGACAGTAATTTAACTTTGAATAAAACCATTGACATTTGTCAGATATAAGAGCTCACAGAAAAGCACACACATATGCTTACAAACAAGAATAGCTCTAAAAGGCACAGTGATAAAGCTTATGTTGATAGTATACAGGACGTGGTTAAAAGAAACAGGCCCAAGCACATGCACATGACAGCGGCTGTAGCCCATGTAGCACCCACTGGTAAACCCCAGAACTTTCCACCTCATTTCAGAGTTCATACAGTCTCAGTTAATCATAAGAGTAAGTCAGGAAACTCAAAGCATGGGCCCCAACCCAGTTTTTTTTTTTTTTTTTCCAGCTGCCATAATTGTGGTTGAAGTCATGAATTTAAAATGGAAAAATGTTTAGCATTTGGTCAGAAATGCCACAAATGCAATAAATGGAATCATTTCAAGACTTTTTTTTAAATCAAAAGGCCCACATTCTTTTAGTAAAAGGGAACATTTTAAGGAACGTGTTGATAAATTAGAGCACTGCAACCCTACTCTTTATGTTGATGGTCTGTCAGTGCTTTATGAAACAGTTGATGCAGTAGATTTAAGGGCAAAGAATGAAGCATTTTGTACTGTTCAGACAAATGACAAACATATAGAGCTCAAAGCTGATACATGTTCCAAGTGCAATGCTATGACAGCAGCAATATTTGCTAGAGTGGTTCATGGTGAAAGGCTTGATTTGGCAAGGAGTGTGAAGCTTGTTGCTTATGGTGCTGAAGTGATTTGGACTAGAGGCTCAGTAGTGCTTTCATGTTACTCTACTGAAGGAAGCTATGACTTGTTATTTTATGCAGTCAAGAGACATGTCCAGTCATTATTACGGCTCAGAGACAGTTTGAAAATGGAACTGCCTTCATTTGATAAGGAAGTCCACCAAGTCAGCTTGAAAGACCACTACTCTAATTTTGCCCAGTATATTTTTTCTACCTATGCTAATCTTTTCAAAGACAAACTAGGGAAGCTTCCAGTTGTGTACTCCATGAAGTTAGACCCAGATGTCTATCCAATTATCAGGCCAGCTAGAAAAGTTCCAATAGTCATGCAGGACACAGTCAAAGCTGAGTTAGATAACATGGGGTAACAAGGTGTGATTTCTCCAGTTGCAGAACCAACTGAGTGGGTATCTTCCATGGTGTTAGCTCATAAGAAAAGTTCAGATGACATCAGAGTATGTATTGATCCACAAGATTTGAACAAAGCACTAAAAAACCTCATCATCCAATGCACACAGTCGAAGAAGTTGCAGCTCTTATGCCAAAGGTCACTATTTTGTTCTGTCTTAGATACAAAGAGTTCATTTTGGCAAATTCATCTTGACAAGAAATCCTCATTGCTCACTACGTTCAGTACTCCATTCGGAAGGTACAGAATGCCATTTGGGATAAATTCTACAAGTGAAGTCTTTCAATGTGCAATGGAGCAAATTTTTTCTTGGTACCCTTGTGCTATTTTAGTAGACAACATACTCATAGGAGGTCATAATGAAGCTGAGCATGATAGAAACCTCAGAAAAGTTCTGGAAAGAGCACATCAAGTGAATCTTAACCTCAATCCACAGAAATGCAAATTCAGGCTACAAGAGGTTACTTATGTTGGTCATTTATTTACTAGTTCAGGCCTACAACCAATCCCTTCAAAGCAAGCAGCCACTCCTGAGATGCCATTTCCAGACAATGTTCAAGCCCTGCATCATTTTCCTGGCATGGTCAACTATCTAGGCAAGTTCTTTCCAGACTTGAGCCAACTTTCAGCACTGCATAAAGATGTATCCTGGTCTTGGTTAGAGCAACACCAGAGAGTATTTGATGTCCTGAAACAGAGAAATGCTAGTCCACCACCTCTCAGATATTATGATGTTTACAAGCCAGCTGCTCTTTCATGTGATGCTTCACAATTTGGTCTTGGTGCAGTTATACAAGAGGATCAACCTGTTGCCTATGCATCGAGAACTCTTACCCAAACTGAAATGCAGTATGCTCAGATAAAAAAAGAGCTTTTGGCAATTGCATTTGCACGTTCAAAGTTCCGTGATTATGCTTATGGTAGACCTATGCAGATCGAAACAGATCACCAACCTCTAGTCACTATCGTGAAAAACCCTATGCATTCACCTCCAGCCAGATAACAATGCATGATGTTGAGAGTGAAAAAGTATAATTTCATTCTTGTCTACAAGAAAGGCAAACCTCTTTATCTTGCTAATACATTATCCAGATAGCCCAGAAATACCACAGAACAGCATGAGAATGAGAACCTAGATTTTGAAGTCATGGAAATGAGAAGTTTTTCTTCCACATGTCTTGAGGTACTAAGAGATCACACAGCCACAGATCTAGTTTTACAAAGGTTCAACCACTTTATCAATCAAGGATGGCCATCAAAGCAATCTAGTTTACCTCATGAAGTGCAACCTTATTTTCCATACAGAGATGAGATTTTAACAGTGGTGTCATTATGAAAGGTCCAAAAGTAATTGTTCCAAAGTCCTTGCAACAAAAGGACATTACTATCTTGCATCATGGTTACTCAGGAATTGAAACTACCAAAATAAAGGTGAGAGGACTAGTATTTTGGCCTTCTATGTCACAAGACATTGAAAGAGTACTTTTATCTTGTTTCGTGTGTAATAGTACAAAGGTACTTCAGCAGAAGGAACCACTTCAGCTAAACCAGATACCTGAACTACCTTGGTCAACAGTAACCACTGACATTTTTGAGTGGAATGGCCAACATTATTTGATATTAGTAGACTCCTTACTCTAATTGTTTTGAGATTGACCTCCTTTCCAACCTAGCATCCAGTTCTGTCATTACTAAGATGAAGCGTCATTTTGCAATCCATGGTAGTCTTCACAAAGTTATTTCTGACAATGTCACACAGTTTATAAGCCAACAGTTCAAATGGTTTGCCAAAGAATAGGACTTTACTCGTATCACAAGTAGCCCTGAGTACCCACAGTCAAATGGTTTGGCAGAACATGCAGTTAAAAGTGCAAAGCAGTTACTAGAGCAAAAAAAAAATGAAACAATAGTGATGGTTTCCTGAATATTTTGAAACTCAGAAACATTCCTCATGATAAACATCTTGGTTCTCCTGTCCAGATACTTCTGTCAAGACAAACCAGAATTACATTACCAATCAATAGTCAATTGCTGGTTCCATGTGTCAAGAACAACAGATCAGTGAAAACCAGTCTGTTGAAGAAGCATTTAACCCAGAAGTCCTACTATGATAAAACCAACAAACCGCTCAATCCATTACGAGAAGGAGAAGTGGTAAGGATGCAAACATCCAAAGGTTATGATCAGATTGGAGTTGTGAAGAATATTTGCTCAGAGCTGAGATTGTACATTGTGGAATCACAAGGAGTAGAGATTAGGAGGAATTGGAAACATTTGAGACTGGTGTCTGAGCCTATACCACAGCATATTGCCTGTGATAAAGACTCTTTATCTCAGACTGAGTTATCCAGTGTTCCAATTCCAGAGCAAGGTCTACAGAATAATCACGTTCCTGTGACAAATCCAGAAGATCCTAATACAAGTTGTTCACCGAAGACTATCCTTGTTGCTAAATTCTGTCTGATTGTTATGTTAAGAGATTTGGTCATATCTCCAGACCATGTGACAAATACTGGGCAACTTGTTTGTTTTTAATGTCTATAATAATGGATGTCTAACTCTAATGTTGTTTTTACTAAGGGCAATCTTTTTAAGAGGGAGGATGTAAATCAATGCGTGTGTATATATCTTTAAGAAGCTATCCAAAGGCTTGCACAAGTCTATAAATACTGAGCACATGCAAGACTGACTGCCATTTTGTAGTAAGTTGTCAAGATGTAAACATGTCTGTATGTAAGGTCTGTCTGTTAATCAGTTTGTTTATATTTTATGATGCTGCTTTCTATCCTGATGTGTTTCTATGTATTAAAGCATCTAAACAAAATACCCCACCTGCTTGTCTTCTATATTAGAGAGAGATGAGTGACACTCTGTAGAGCTTTAAAGGACATGATGACTTATATAACATTTCTTACTGTATGACATTATGCAAGATAATCATGAAGTGTGATTGGACATGTGTTAGGACACTTTCATGTGTGTTTGAGTTGTTTACTTGATGTCATGGCAGTGTTTGCTGTAATTTTTTGTGAGCATGCCCAGTATAATCATGTAGCAGATGATGTCTATTTATGAACAGAGACCTTGAACTAATGAAATATCATCATATTTCTATTATTATTTGTCACATATATTTGTAGGGTTATTATATTACTGTGTAGGATTTACATGAATATACAGCATATGCTTGTCTAACAGATTTTTAAATGTAATCTACCCCATGTGTTATGGTTGCAAATGACAACAAATGGAAAAAACATGTCCCTGCCTAATGTGCATGACACAAGAGCTGTAGTTTTCATTTCTTCTTGTTTATACATGATAAAGTGGAGAATACAGCAGTACTGTCAATAAGCATTTTCCATTAGTATAAGTCTTTTTTTACACCAACGGAGAACACAAGATCTCTGTTGCTTTTTAGACACTGTCTAAAGGAGTTTAACATAGCGAGACAGCTTTTAAAAAAGTAATGGAGATCTTCCTTTCTCCGTTGCTTTTTTTAAAGCTGTCTCGCTATGTTAAATGGGTTTAACATAGCGAGACAGCTTTAAAAAAAGCAACGGAGATTCTCTGTCTGCTTTTTTTAAAGCTGTCTCACTATGTTAAACTACTTTATCATACCGAGACACTTTGTAAAAAGCAACGGAGATCTTGCTTTCTCCATTGCTTCCACCCATAGCTTTGATGTACTGCATAAGCATACGTATGCGCAGTACATCAGAACTGCCGCAGAATACCAGACAGCTGAAGGAAGGGTAGCAAGGAGGCATTACACAATGCCATTATTTAAGAAAAGTAAGTATGTTTTTTCTTAAATAATGTCATTGTATAATAGCAATAACCCACTTCTGGATGTGGGTAATGCTGGATTGACCCATGTCTGTCTTTGTTTGGCCACTCGGGTTTCGCCCTTGTGACCAAACCACACCAACCATGGGTAAATCCAGCATTACCCACACAGGCATTGGTTATTGCTATAATATATCTGCTGTCATTGCTAACTGCTATCTCAACTCAGCATGTTATTAATATTTATATCATATTTACTCCCCTTTGTTGCACTGTAGCTTTGTGTCCCTCTCACATCCTTTGTTAGTATGTCTGTTTTTATTTATGTGTGTGGATCAAAAAATGTGAACAGGAATAATTATTATTACATCAATATGGAAGTTATTGTATTAAAAATGTTTCTTTGTGACATAAGCACATCTGGCTGCATCACCTGAGAACATTTTCTCTGTTTACACCCCTTACTTATTTCTTCACTGTTCCCATTGTATCCTGTGTACATTCTCCCCATTTAACTTCCCATGCATCTTAATTCACTCAATCAATTTGTCGTTACTTTGTATAAGCTGCCTTTGCATGTTCGCATAATAGGTTTGAATACAGGCAAGTTGTTTTGTTTACATCGTGTGCTCGAGTTTCGCTGCACCTTTTCATGGCTGCCAACACTTGCTGCTGTAAACATGCATGCCACTATAAGAACAAAAAGAATCAAAGCAATTCCATCACCTTGACCTTCTAAACAAACCAAATCATTTACAAACCAGACAGACAAAGCATGGAGAACCTGGATTAAAAAAGCAAGACAGAGTCTAACCTATAAAATAGAATTACCTCAAAAACAGCACCAAAGAAATGATTAAATTCGACAAAACTACTAAATCCTGCCCAATTCACCAAACGTACTCCTTCTGCTGTTCTTCACTCTAATACGTGGATGACTATACTCTGATCTGTCTTACTAAAATATGGATATACTAACAACAACTTATCCAGGATTCATTTACCTATACTGAAACACGACTATCTGATTTCCAACTTCATCTAAATCCCCAAAAATTCAAGCTCATCTTGTTCACCACTAAATCCCTCTTCTCTCTAACATCAGCACACAAAATAAAGTTGAATTAGTAACCCAGCCTAAGTTATGTAATAATAATTTGACTACCATGTAAAATCTGCAATAGAAAAATCATCAAAAATGTAGCATCCTCTGCAGGTTAGAGACTTCATTGGTTCAACTTTCCTCCTCCCTGCTGTCCTTCGTACAACCCCCATGTTCATTTGTCTTCAGGCAACCCAGACACATTTCATTAAACAATGCAGTACCAACATAGTCAAATGTGTTGCTAATGTGGCTCAGAAATGTCACCACTGTAAAGCACAAAATGAACTACACTGGCTAGACTTGCCTCACTCTTTGACTCTGCCTCAGCTATTTACCACACACAACCTTATTAACAAACTTGAAAAATTCCCTAGCCTGACATCCTTGAACATTACACACCAAACAAGTCTCTTTGCACATCAGATAAAAATTACTCCTAATAATTAAATTAAACAGCTCTACTAGCAACTCTCTCTAGTCCTCCTACATTTCAAAAATCTATAAGTCTATCCCCTGTATCCTGAAACAAATATCTCAGGTGAAATCTTTCAAGTCATAATTAAAACAACAGCTAAGAAACACGTAACTGTGATCATTCTCACTTCTTGTGTAGAAAAAAATTCCAATCTATCCACACAGTGTACTCTAAGCTCTGCTAATTCCTCAGCTTGTCTAAGGACACTACACGGACATGCTATATCTACAGACTGTGTCCTTATAATCCTTTCTCCCTAAACCACTTATTGTCCTCTTCCCATATTTCAGTATTTGTCAGGGGTGTTATCACCTCATACCAGGTTCCTCAGAACAGAAAATTTAAGCTTCTAGATAAAAAAAATCACCCTAAACAAAAATAATTACAAGTTCATAGATAGCTAAAGAACAGCCTCTGTGACCCCTTTTGAGCAAGGTAGCTGTCTTAAGACATTATCTGAAACCCCCTACAAACCCAGTACCCTTTTCCTGGTGGACTTCAGCCTTCTATCAATAAATTGTCTGACCTGCACTGCTAGTGGTTGGTATTCCCAATGCTTCCTTGATATTATAAATGCTAACTCCCTTCTAAACATAGTTAACCATTGCACAAGGTCCCCCAATCCACTTGCTCTTATTTTTACAGTTATGGCCTCTTCTTGCCTCCCTCCATATGTATCATCTTCCTTTGTTAAATCAGACCATAAATCAGTGACATTTTTTTTTAAAAAACTGGTGGTAATTCCCTTCAAATAGATCTCTTCTCAACCTCCAACCTTCTTGAGTTACTTGATGACAATTAAATTCCACTTCAATCCTCCTCAAATGGATCCCATTGGTAAAGCTGCTTAATATGTTTCTAACTTGTACTCCCACTTGTATTGAGAAAGCAGTCCACCAAATTATGAGAAATTTAGAAGCAATCCCTGTGGTGGAATATTAGTTTAAATATACTCTACAACAAAAGAAATAAATTGCGTATTGGTTATACACAGTCTCATTCTACCTATCCTAAGCAAATTAGTAAAGAGATTAAGGGAAACATTATGAAGCTCAAAGCTGAATATGAATTTAAAGTAGCCACTGAAACCAAAATTAACTACAAATCTTTCTTTAACCATGTTAGGAAGTTAAAAACTAATATCCTAAAATTTTAGGAGCTAGTCCATAACAATGTAGTCTACTCTGAGTCTAAGGAAATAGCTAATACTATAGCTGAACATGTACGTGAAAGCGCTCATCTCTCTTTGTACCTAATAAAGAAGAATTTTTGCTGTGTGGTGGTCCTCATACTGGTGTTCTTCTACTATAGCTGACAAATTTAGTGGGAATTTTACTCGGCCCACAGTTATAGCGATTTCACACATTCCACACTCCCAGCCACCTACATTAATTATTATGAAAAGTCTCCTCAGCCCTATCAAAAATTAAGAATACATCATTTGGTGGCCTAGACAACATGCCAAGTTGCCTAATTAAATTTGAAGCTGGTAACCTTAAAGAAATTAGGGCTGCAGGAAGCAAATTAATGGCTGGGGCAAAATGGAATGTGATGGGGCTGTACTAATGCAGGTCAGTGACTATTACCTGTGATCAAACAAGACTTTCATGGACAGGTTACCTCAGAGCACACTCATTTTATACACTTTTTTGATTATATATTCCTCAGTTGTTTCACTGTAATCAGTCATAGGTAAAACAGATCCCTAGACAAAGGTCTCCATGCCCTCCCATTGTACACAGATCCCATCCACACCTCCCAAGTGACCTCCCCATTTTCTCCTCATCCTGTCCCCTCGGCATTCAGATAAATTGCTTCTTTTTTTTTCTATTTGTTTTTCAACACTTTCTTTTTAACTTCTCTCCCCAAACTTTCAACATACCCTAAATGGTGAAGATTCCACTGTAATGTCTTTGGAGGAAGTAACTGAATTAAGCCCATTGTCTGGGAGCCTGTAGGCCCCCTGAAGTCATAGAATATAGATGGTGTATGGTACATCTTACAGCCTTTTACACTGTTTGATCTAACAATGGCCAGAACAAGAAATCACAGGTGAGGAAAAAAATTCAGTCATTTATTTATTTACTTATTTATTTGGGTCAAGGAAAAATAAGTTGTGCTAAAGCTTAATTGTCAAAGCTAACAAAATACTAGTTCCCCAATAAACCAAGAAGACAAATAATTGAAAGGCTATATAAATCCTATCTAGGAATAGTTGCATTCTAGGTACCCCTCTGCTGTTAGACTGAGATGAGAGTAATATCACAAATAGCTAGAATCATATATTATACAGGTGAGGATCTGGAAGAGGAAACCAAAGTATGTGGATAAAACCCACAGAGAGACAGGGAGGAACTGCAAACTCCACACAGAAAGAATAATAGACAAAAACTCAAACACATAGTGCTGCTACATGTCAACACTACTTGCTCAGCAACAGTGCAGATGATCAGTTGCTAACATACACATCCTGTCCAAACTGCCATAGACTGCCACTTATTGACTCAAATGCTGAGGTTTGACTGTGGTAAAAAGTGAAAAATGTTATGGCCAACTCGCTACTTTTAGGTAAACTGCAACCATTCCCCCACTACACACATAGCCATTTTCATTACAGACAACCCTTCTTTCCATCAGTCAATGCCACTGTAGTCCCTATGCACACTTCAGATGTCAGATTGTGTTCAAAACTAGCCACATAAAGTATTCCAGAAGGATTCATGCAAATGCACACTAATTCTGCAAAGCCAGAATATTGACTGTTTAAGTTGACTAAATGACAATTGTATCAATCACTTTCATCCATAGGCAGCATCTGTGCTCAGCAATTAAAACACCAGTTGTTAAAGGTGTACATTTCAGATATCAGAATGTAGTAAATAAAAACAGAAATTGGTTTCATACACAAATATGCACACACACACACGCACACACACACACACACACACACACACACACACACACACACACACACACACACACACACACACACACACACACAATAAAATAGCAACTGGCTGCATACACACACACACACACATAAACACACACACACCTGTGACTATCAATTACAGCCACATTTATGACTGTGACTGTACACCTCAGATGTCTGATAATAATCAAAGGAGTGACTGCACTCATCAATATCTGTCATGCAGAAATTTATCTTCTCAGCCTACATATACAGTGAGCAACCCACTTCTTCATCCCCCTGTAACCCTCAACTTCTCAGTTAAAGAATCAAAGAGAAAACTAAAACAATTGTAGAAAAGACAAAATCAGGTAGCATTTTTGCCCTTATATACTTAGGATCTTGGTAAAATAACAAGCTTTGCATTAGCATACTTTTTCTAAAAGCTGTTAAGTTTGAAACTCAAATAGCTGTCATTATTTAGTAACTTCAATCTTCACTGATTTATTAGGAAAACTTATGAGCAACAGACCCAAAATATAACCCCAAAATTGGGGATATTTTGTGAATTCTGAGACCTCACGCTCACACACACACACACACACCCATCAATTACAGACACATGAACAGTGAATGACTGTGATTATACATCTCAGGTGTCTGATTGCAATTAAATGAATAAATAAATATATAACTAGCTACTACACAAGAATGTATCTTTCCAGTTTACTGCAGACAGTATACAGTCTGCAACCCCCAATGCCTCTCAACCTCTTAACTGAAGAATCAAGAAGGAAACTAAAAATAATAGTGATCAAAGGACCAAAATCAACAGCAAATGTGGTAAGCCATGTTGGCATGCTAAGTTAGTATCCCAATCTGTTCCATCTCTGAAACAAACTTCCACTACATATCAAACAGAGTATTACCCTTGCCACCATCAAGGAAAACAAAGATGATTAGATGGGCATCCTAACTTCTCCTCTAGAGTATACTGTATTGTCCCCCTTGATGCTAGAATAAATTATTGAATATGGGTTATTGTCTAGTCTTGTAATGATCGGCAGAATAAAAGCTAAATTTTGGCTGAATAAAATGCTACTGACACTATACATATATATATATATATATATATATATATATATATATATATATATATATATATAGATCTACTATACAAGCTTGAAGTTTCAAAACTTTGAACTGCAAATGGTCAAAACCATAAGATCAAAGTTTTGAAAGTCTGAAATTGTAATAAAAAAAATAAAAACATTTTTTTTTTTTTTTTTTTACATTTTTGCAGGGGGCAAGCCCCCCTGCATCCCCACCCCCAGCTAAATAAATATGGAAGCTCTGAAATTGCACTTCAGTGAGGAAAAGGATAAATTTCCCTTTCTGTGCTGTACAGTGATCTCCATTCAAAACGTTCAAAGTTTCAAAACTTCAATCTTATAGTCTCAACCATTTGCAGTATGAAGTTTTGAGACTTTGAGCTTGTGAAAGGGAATCCAGATATATATGTATATCTATATATATATATATATATATATATATATATATATATATATATATATATATATATATATATAGGTCTACTTCATAATGCCAAAGTTGAATTACACAACATCGAGATGATAATAGCGAAAACCCATTTACTCAATATCTTAAAATAACGATACCTGGAGCATCGAACTTTTCAAGATACCATAACTCCAGTCTTCACTTAAAGGAACACTGCTCCATTTAAGTACAGCCTACACTAAATATGTATCAGCAGTTTGAAATGGAAATCTCGTTACAGTGAGGATCAGGGAAATTTACCCTTTTCTCGCTGTAGTGTGATCTCAGAGTTGGTATATATAAGTTAGACGGGGGGGGTAGTGCCCTATATGGGGATGCAGTGGGGCTTAGCCCCCTGCAAAACTGCTGATACTTATTTAGCGTAGGCTGTGTTTAAATGGAGCAGTGTTCCTTTAAGTGAAGACTGGACTTGTGGTAGGTAAAAAGGTTTCATGTTTCGGGTTTTGTTATTTTAAGATTTTGAGTAACTTCCCCAATATCACTTCCTTAACACAGTACAACTATTATCGTTGTTCTTACATAAGTCCTAACCTCTTATTTTTTATAATTCTCACTTGTTCTCTGACTGTCACACTCCTTTCTCTAAGCTTCACAATGTTATCTTAGTTTTGACACTTACCTGATAAAGTTTTCAGCAGTTACCCTTCCTTTTTGCATTGCGTACCCTGCTAGCCTGTTGTAAGATACTGGGGCAGTTTTATCACATTTCTTGATATTATTTTCACTGATTGTTTTTGTTCTACTCTCATGCCATCTCTGGAGGTTTTGAGCCCTCTACATTTGCCCTTGTTTTGCTAGAACTTTCCGTGTTCCACTACCCTACTCCCAATTCCCACCACAGCTTCTATATCTGCACTTACACTCATTATCCTGCTCCCACCCAAATTTCAGCCTGTCATCTTTCTGTACACACACATTTCATAATCCAATAATTCCACTCTCTTTTCCCCTCTAAAATTACCTTCCTTTTTCACACCTCCTTCATTACTATCTACATCCACAACTATTTTAATTCCCCTCTTTCATTTCGACTCCACTATAGTCCACCTTTTCTTCAGTAGTCCCGCACTCCTTTACAATTATTGTCATCCATGCTCATTATATCTTATGAAACCCCATTATATCACATACTTTCTAACTTTCTACTCCCTCTTATACTATTCCTCCCTTGGCCATACTTGAACCTAAACTCAAATAGAACTTAACCAGATAGCATAAAAATGATATACTCTCATCTAATCTTACTCCCTCTGCTTTTATTTTTTACACATGCAACCTCATTTCTGTCCTTCACCACAACAAACACCCATCATCAATCTCTGTTGCTTTTTTTAAAGCTGTCTCGCCATGTTAAACCCATTTAACATAGCGAGACAGTTTTGAAAAAAGCAACCAAGAAAGCAAGATCTCCGTTGCTTTTTACAAAGTGTCTCGCTATGTTAAAGGAGTTTAACATAGCAACAGCTTTAAAAAAAGCAACGGAGAATCTCCGTTGCTTTTTAAAGCTGTCTCGCTATGTTAAACCCATTTAACATAGTGAGACACTTTTAAAAAAAAGCAACGGAGATAGGAAGATCTCCATTACTTTTTTTAAAGCTGTCTCGCTATGTTAAACTTGTTTAACATAGCGAGACAGGTTGTAAAAAGCAACGGGGATCCTGCGTTCTACGTTGCTGTAAAATAAAAGAGTTATACTAATGGAAAAAGTCCGGGCGACTGGACCTTTTTCCATTACTATAACTCTGATTTGCAACGTGCACGCTGACCAATCAGCATGCAAGTTTTGGAATATTAATGGGGGGGTCATTGTATAATATATAATAATCTACATTATGCAAACCCCTCCCCCCACAATCCTTCACAATTCAGTAAAGCTGAAACTCTCAGATCTACACTTAAACTCAACCATTACAAATCCCTCTGCATCACAGGAGTGTATATACCTACAGGAAACAATCTTCATACTACAGAATTTTTTTTGGGCTAGGTATCCTCCAGCATCCCCCATAAAAAACTTATACTAGGTGATTTCAACATGGCTGTCTATTTCCTCTGATACCCCAACCCTATCAATAAACCTTTATAAAATCACCCAACTAATTACCACCCCTACTCAATCCAACAATAAAAGTAATAAGTGAACCCTGCTCAGCTAGATCAATACATCCATGCCAAACAAAATCTCCTAGTCAAGTATCCTCTCCATCTGCTTAGTGACTACATCCCTATATTATATCTCAAAAGAGAACATAGCAACATCCCAAAACTTCAACACTTTGACATGGTACTCAGATTCTTAGGTCTCATCAGAGAAATCTTCATCTCCTACATAAAAAGGTTCAATTGGCATGAGTTAAAGCACCTACCACTAGCTGACACTACAAGAAACTTAAACTCTGCCTTTCTAAACATCATAAACAACCTCACCTCAGTTAGAAAAAACATATTAAAGCAAACTCTACTTCATCCCCCGGATTCATGAAGCTCGGCGCAAGTCCGGCGTAAGGCTTGCGCCGGCCATGCGGCGTAGATATGGAGTAGTCGTGCTATATGCATATTAATGAAAGCACGGAGCCGCCACAGCCACGTGCATAGGAAATGTGCACGAGTGCAAGGGGCATATCGAAGTTGCGCAGGGAGGCGTGTCAATGACGGCTGTCAAGGAGCAACCTAAACTGCTGAATATTACATTCCGCCAGCAATAGTAATCGTACCTATCAGTGTCCGTGGAGACTGAAACATATGCAAAGCAGAGTCCCTGCGAACAGAAAAGGAAGAATCAAACACAAATGCACGGTAGGGAATAACGGGTCCCTACCCATGAACAAATGACATTAAAACTGTGTGCCTGTAGTTCAACGTAGTGTTGATAGCTATACCATGTGGAAGTGAAACGTATCAGATGTTAAGGTGCCGCCAGTAGGTACGTCCAGTCCAACGGAGAGGGTCACCAGCCAACCCATAATGTGAGGAAGGGAACATAGCTGTGCAGATGTGTCCATAACAAAATACACGAGGAGAAATGTAGATATAGGTAGTGGCCGTATGTCTGAATCATATCCCACAAGCCCATGTAATAGTCACATACAAAAGGTATGTCTGTATTTCACATACCAAATGTGATACAAAATAGCATACGCATGTAAACGAAACAGAAGGAGCATATAAATGAGCCATAACAACACGGACACATGTAATCCGAAAGGAACAGTATGATCCATACCGTCGACCAAGATTACCACCTGTCCCACTTTGTGAGTGACAGTCCCTCTGTGGGCAGATGTGTCCTGACACAAACATGTAAAACTGGCAAATGTCCAGAGAATATAGGACATAATTCCTCCGTAGACGTCATGCAATAGTTGCATTAAACATATTTCACTGGACGTATATTACATAAATGTCAGAACAAACAGAATAAGATACCGAAATGCAACAATAATAAGCTTAGATACAGGCAAGAATTGTAAGTTATATCTGTCGAACTGACCGTGGGTATGTGTCGGCCTGTAAAATATGCTGTGTTCACCGCATCTGTCACAGTAGGGTTGCCACCTTTACAAATGGCCAAAGTGGGACATGTTTGGTCAGACATCAGATTGTACAGGCCGACACATACCCACGGCCAGTACAAAGGACAGAACATAACTGTTTTGCTACAGAAAAGCGTATTCCTGTAGCATTTTAGATGCTTATTCTGTTTCTCATAACAGTCAGGTATTTCAGATACAGAATTAACTGTTTAATGCAACTATCACATAAAATATAAGAAATATGTTTGTCCTAAAATCTCAGGACATTTGCCATGTTTGCAATTACATGTCAGGACACAACTGCCCAAAGAGGGACTGTCCCTCGCAAAGTGGGACAGGTGGTAACCCAATGTCACACTGTGGCCAGTTGAAAAGGTGGAAACACAACCGTCGACTGTGGGGAGGCAATATCCACAACAGTCGGACATGTGTAAGGAATAGCTTGGACTTAGTAAAAGGTGCCATCCTACCAATGAGTAGAACAGGCTGGCAAAATCCGGAAGGCAGCTGTATAATCCGAACATGTATGTGAGACAGTCGAACGGGTAGTACCTGGATACACCAACCAAGTAATGAAAGTGAAGTAAGGGTGTGTACCTATGTGTGTGAGGTATAGCATGTGGAAAGCAAACATGGCAGGGTAGTCCACACAACCATAAAGGTACCCGACACATGTAGGGTAGTCAATGTGTAACTCTGGCCATGTCATGGGCCAACAACCAAAGTAGTGCTCTATGGGGTGTGAGTAATTTGCGTGTGAGGGGTGTGTGTTTAATGATAAATTCTTCAAAGGCGATACTTGTGTCGTATGCAGAAAAGGTGAACCGGAGGTGTATGAGGGGGCACCAGGTGAAGTTGAAAGAAACACAACCTCATGTAGAAACAATTGCAAGACAAGCAGACAGGCAATAGTGTAGAACACAATCCCACAAACATATGAATATGGAAATATGCGAGACAAATGTATAGATACAGCACCGTCACATACCCACAGATGGGTCCTGATGGAACTGGCCATAACAAACACAACACACCTGGATGCATAATAGCCTACCCAGCATGCCCTCCACAACACACAACCTGCCACCATACCAGAACGTCCACCAAATCCAGCCATACTTGGTCCACTGGTTTGTTGCAGGAACAGCTACACACACAGTGACCCCTACACATATGTAGTAGGTATTGTCACCCTAGGCAGTGTCAGGATTGCAAACCATGTATCCCCTGCAGGTAAATCCCCCTGCACATTTTCGTGAAGCCACAAAAATCTTCATTATCTAACTTGTTTTGGACTTGTCCAATTTTTGGGATATCCCTCATGGGATGACCAACTTGTGTAAATAGTAGAATGGGTACGACGACATGATGTCCAATCCAGTAGATATCTGGACACAAGTCAGAACGTGCAGTGGAGGTCCATGACACTGTCCATCCCTAAGTGGGCATGCATAACCTACCTTCCCGTGATGCACGTGTCCAGACACGAATAGGAGGGAGAATATAATGCACACATTTGCAAAGTGGAAAACGGCATGAGGGCGAGGAAGACACTATGTAAACAGGTCAACCCTGATCAAGTGTGAGGGACACTGACTGTGTACAGTCAGGACTGACCATACCTGTCAACCTGTGTGAGCAAGATATCTGGACAGAGCCGTGAATATAAGTGAGACAAAGGTCCAAAATCAGAGACAATCTGTAAACATATCTCTCAGAAACATAGAATTTGATAGAATTACAGTTTGCACATTGGCATTAATGTCTGGAGTATGAAGTCTGAAACCCAACTGTCTGTCAGCACGTTCCGACTGCAGTCTTTAAAGCTGAGCTACTGCTGTGCCACAACACAACAGCGTATTATGAAGGTCCATGCCATACCACTCAACTGTCCGGATATTCGCAGAATGACTAGGGTCACCACCTGTCCCATTTTGCGAGTAACGGTCCCTCTGTAGGCAGTTGTGTCCTGTGAAAAAAATCAAGACATAGCAAATGTCCTGAGAGTTTAGGACAATGTTATTTCCTAATTTACTTTAATAGTCGCATAAAACAGTTATTTTATATATGAATCCTCAATATATTATGTGAAGTAGTATAAGCAATACAAATGTTACTAGAATAAGCTATTATATGTACAAAAAAGGTTAAAGTTCTGTACTATGCACGGCTGTAGGTATGTTTTGTCCTGGAAAATCTGACATCTCTACAGAATATGTCCCACTTTGGGCAGTTGAAAAGGTGGCAACCCTAAGAATGACCACAGGTTCGCCGCATAGTGTTGTTGTGTGCCTCCGACAATCTGCACCAGTGTGGTAAATAGCTGAGGATTGACGTCACTAAATAATGAGAAATATCCTAAGTATAAGACTCCACAACCTGCAGAAAAGTCATGCTAATGCAAAACCTAGCATTTTATCAATGTTCTAAGCTTGTATGAGCAATCGTTAAAATGTGTCCCTAACTGTCCCCCCATCGTGTATGTTTTGCACAGGTTCTGTGCTCTAAGAGGTTGAGAGGTATGGTCCATACATATTTACAGGAACAGCCCTTCACACTTGTGTAATGTACAACTGCGTACCTGTAGTCACTTCATGTCCAAAAATAATAATCCCCGTATGACTGTATACAGGTAATAGTCAAATATGAATGGGAACACCCCTTACCGTGGAGTATGGACTGTAACAACCCCACCCATAATATGTAATGCCAACAGAATAAGCTGCTGACAGGTGCCAAACACCTGTGTCTAGAAACACAGGTAAAACTTCAAAATAGGGACATAATCCCTGTCCATATGCTTCGTCTGACATTTGACCTCGGCCAGGGAAGTTCCATGCACCAGGTGGACAAGCCTAAACCCAGATCACTACATGAACACCCTGACAAACAAAGACCTGTATGTGGCTGGACTATATACCTTGGTGTTCTGCATATTCTCAGAGTGATTAACAATGCAGCTGGAGTCCACAGCAGTAGGCAATAGGGAATGTGTAATATGTAGTACCGCCTTTTTCCCAGCAGGAGAATGGATGCCTGTGTCGTAGGTGAAGCGGTGAGGCATATGTTGATGTAGCTAAGTACTATAGGTATGCATATCAATGAGGGAGAACACCAATAGAATAGCGGTTCTGATATCCGGCCAACGTGATTGCAGTCCCGGTTGACCTACGACCACTGCACATATAACTTGAAAGTGTAATGAAAGCGTTCATGCTGTACACACATTCAAATATGTAAAGGTGAACATGTGTTTCGCAGTAGTCCGTAAATTGGAATACAGATATGAAACTGTTACGGTCAGAATTATGAAAGTTCATGGAAGCACAATTATCTATGAAACATATGTAACCCACAATAAGGATATGCAAGTGCACCTGCACGTGTGTAATCTGCTCACAGAATAGAAAATGAATGGTGTTTTCCCCACGTTCTATGTACATGGCTCATACCTGTTAACCCCGTAAAGTACGAAACCGGACAAAGCCAGGACAACTACTGGTACAAATAGGGACAATCCCCAGATATTGCCTAACAAACATAGAAAGTGGATAGAATAACAGGTGTGTCACTAGCATGGATTCTCTGAAGGGTATGAAGTCGTAACCTGAAATGTTTGTCATTATTTACCAGCGTCAGTCTTTAATGATATGCCACTAACTTGCCAGATAGACACAAGGTTATGAAAAATGGACCACAAATAGGGACAATCCCCAGATATTGCCTAACAAACATAGAAAGTGGATAGAATAACAGGTGTGTCACTAGCATGGATTCTCTGAATGGTATGAAGTCATAACCTGAAATGTTTGTCATTATTTATCAACGTCAGTCTTTAATGATATGCCACTAACTTGCCAGATAGACATAATGTTATGAAAAATGGACCATAAATAGGGACAATCCCCATATATTGCCCAATAAACATAGAAAGTGGATAGAATAACAGGTGTGTCACTAGCATGGATTCTCTGAAGGGTATGAGATCATAACCTGAAATGTTTGTCATTATTTACCAACGTCAGTCTTTAATGATATGCCACTAACTTGCCAGATAGACACAAGGTTATGAAAAATGGAGCAAAGATAAGAGGCAAACAGCTGTACATGCAGCGGAAATCTGTACAGTTGAAAGGTATGATATGGAGATATATATACACATATATCCACAGACATAATCCAAAGCAAATTACGAGATGAGGAATGTACAGACATATGTATATAAGTACAGATATATATATCTATACACACACGATACATGAATAGATATATACACAACAAACATATATCCCTGTACATATAACACATGTACATAAATAGGTCACGGTATAGCTAATATGGATAGACAGACAGACATGCATGAAAGGAGAATACACCGATGGTTTCCAAACCATTTCCTGGAAAGTACCAGTGTGACAGGGCCTTCATGTTCTACACGTTAAACATGAATATAGGTGTCCTTTGCAGGACCCCAAAAATTGATCCGTATGAAGTGTGAACCATCATTGATGCTAAAGACGTCACAGCTGCAACTACGATATAGCTGTACATGCAACAGTAGCAGGTGCAAGGGTAATAACACATGGGTCGATTGAATGTATGACGTACGAGCTGATATCCGCAGAGTGGGGAGTGCTCGGAGGTGTCCTCACACTTTATTATCGCTCACATTAAACATGTCTAATGGGTACTGTGGAGGTGTGTCAGGTATGGGAATCATGGGTATGCAGAATTGGGCCAAGGTGTTGGTTGGCACAGATCTATTAGGTACGCCCCATGGGAGTGATCAATATACCTATGTGGGTATAGCACACGCATATATTCACCAAAAAGGTGCAACCCATCCACTGGATATTGTGTAAATCATTGGGGAAAGACGTAGGGACCTATATCAGTGTCATGTAGGCGATTATCATGGATGGACACACATACGACCAAGATGGTAACCATATCTTCCAGAATGTCAGAATAAGACAGCTGGACTAAGGCATAGTACACGACAGACAAATAGGGAATATATTAAATATACCTCAGACAAAGTCAGACCATTGATAGAATAATTGCATAGTCGGGAATACGAATGTTATGAGAGTTAGTAATCATGAAATAGAAATGTCAGTCAAGATTACCTAACCGCACAGTCCATCATGGCTTGCCAGCAATCTATCATTAAGGCACATTATCATGATAAATGTAACAGAATCATAGGTCAAACCCCAGGGCATATACCCATAATGTGTACAGGTGAGAGGTATGAAGGTAACCTGTCCTAATGAAATGTACAGAACTAGTGATACTAGGTGGACAGGTGAGAAGAAAGACGTCAGGACAAATGACAAAACATGTACAAGTCATAAGCATGTTTGTCCACAAATGTGAATTACAACGTATGGCCTGTGAAAGTCAATATGGAAGGTTAATAGACTCAAACAACATGTGCCCCTCAGGGTGTCATGCATAGGTTCATAGGTTCATAGGTTCATACTAGGCTATCTGTCCTAGGGCATTTATAAGCCTAGCCAGAGTGTGTGTGGCTTTCACCACCCCTTAGGATGAGAATACTATACCCATTAGTTTGCTGTGCCTCTGTCCAGCAGTGACACAGAGATGATTCCTGGGGTAAACCTATGATCTCCCATCCACTCGTCAAGATTTCTCTTGAACAGAGTCAGTGAGGGGCTCTGCCTCACATGGACTGGGATTCTGTTCCATAGTGTAGGGAGTCTCTGGGTGATGAATCTGTCCCTCCAGCACGTCCTATTTATATCCGTGTTGAGGTTTAAGTCTCTTGCTCTCGTGGCTCTGGTGGATTTGGATTTTTTGAGGTGGAGCATGTCCATTAATTCCGGGTTGGACATGGCCTTGTATGTCAGGCACAGATCACCTCTGAGTAGACGGTATGCGACTGAATAGAGCTGGAGTTTCTTCAGTCGGGCATCGTATGACATATGTTTGAGCCCCTTTATCCTTTTGGTGAGGAACTTTTGGGGTCTTTCCAACTGCTGTAGGTGTCGGGTAAGGTACATTCCGAATGGGGCATTGTACTCAATCATTGGTCTGATAAGTGAAGAGTACAGGGGTACAATGACCTCTCCTGATCTGGATGTGAATCCCTTCATGATCAGGTGGGCAATGTAGAAGGTATTCCTAACCACTTTGGCAATGTGAGTGTCAAAAGAGAGGTTACTGTCAACTTGGGTCCCGAGGTCCCTGATAACTTCTTCCGTGTTTAATGGATTACCACCTATGTGGTAATTAGGGGTTTCCTTGTTTTTCCCAAAGGGTAAGACTATACATTTTTTGGCATTTAGCTTAAGGCCATGACTCTGGCACCAGTTATCCATTTCTATGAGACCTCTCTGGAGGATGTCTGTGTCTGATGGAGTGTCAATTATGGTGCCCAGTTTGCAGTCATCTGCAAATTTTGTCAGCCACAATCCCCCTATGTTTGCCTGCACTTCAGAAAAATAAATGCCGAACAAGAGGGGGCCCAGGACTGAGCCCTGTGGGACACCGCTCGTGACCGGCTTAGAGTCTGACATGGCACCAGCAACTCTAACCCTGTGTGTTCTGTCCTTGAGCCAGTTTGCAACCCATCTTGTGACATATGGGTTTACATCTAAGCTGGTGAGCTTTTCTATGATGCCCGAGTGGGGTATTGTGTCAAACGCTTTTGCTAGGTCAAGGTAGGCTGTGTGAACTGCCTTACCCTCATCAATGGCCTTAGTGACTGTTTCGAAAAAGTCGACCAAGTTCAAGAGGCAGGATCTGCCCTTGACAAAGCCAAATTGGGTAGGATCCAGTGTCTGTAGGTCCCCAATGTCTTTATTTATGAGTTCCATTGTGATCCTCTCCATAGCTTTGCAGACAAGGCTCATCAAGCTTATGGGGCAGTAATTTCCAGGGTCCGTAGAAGCACCGCCTTTGTGGAGTGGGACCACAGTTGCCGTACGCCATTCTTTGGGTACGTATCCTGTAGTAAGGCTAAGATTAACCAGCAGCCTTATGTGTGGGTTTAGTTCCTCATTGAGTTCGTGTAGCACACAGCCGGGGACACCGTCCGGTCCCATTGATGCTGTGTTTTTTGCTTTAGAGAGAGCAGCTCTCACCTGGGCATCTGAGAAGTTTGGGAGGCTAGACTCTGGTGGGATAGATATTTCTCCTTTGGGGATTTGCACTGAACCTGTCTGCCAGTATGTTGGCAATGTCTGTGGGTTCAGTGATTTTTATCATTTTGGACTAATTCTGAGCATATCTGGGAGTTTCCACCCAGGTTTCTAACATAGCTAAAGAAGGCCTTATGATTGTCTTTTGTGTCATTAGCGATTTTCTCTCAAAGTTGGCCTTGGATGATTTTATGAGTGATCGTAGTTTTTTGCTAGTATTGATCAGAGATGCCTTCCCTTTTAGGGATTTTGCTCTGTCATGTAGTAGCTTTCTCCTCCTGTTGTAGAGTTTGTTTATGGCTGGGGTCCACCAGACCGGGCGCCAGCCTTTGGTGGAAAGGGTCTTGATTTTATTAGGGATTGCTTGATCCATACATTCCTGGAGGTGCTCGTAGAAGGCATTTGTAAGGGTTTCAGCAGCGTGGGTTGTGGTTTCCACTGAATCAGGGGCCTTGAAGGATACCACTCCAGTCTTAAGAAGTGTGAAGTTTGCTTTTGAGAAGTTCTTCACTGTGGTCTTTTTTGCTGGGGGTGGGGGTGGGATGTGGATCTCCAGTGAGATTAATTTATGGTCTGATCTCACCAATGAGGGATATACTTCTGGTGTGGAGCATTTTGTCCCCATGTTTGTGATGATCAGGTCTAGTATATTTTCTCCTCTTGTGGGAATGGTGACTAGTTGTTCCATAGCATTTGAGTTTATGAACTCCAGGAACCTTTGGACTAGGGTGTTGGGGCTTGAGTAATGTTCCCAGTCTATGTTTGGGTAGTTGAAGTCACCCAATATGATGGTGTTTGGAGAAACATTCATACTCTCCAGTGTCTTCAGGAAGGCTGTGTGGGTTTCCTGAGTTTATGCAGTGTCACTGATACAGTGTCCAGTCCCCCATACTCGTACGTGAGCTCTGCCACTGATAGAAAGCGCAAATACCGGCGTACACATAAGGTACATGATGGAATAAGTAGTGTGGATAAGCACCTGTTGGCCTGTGTGAGGAATATAACCCAGTGGGTGGGTGTGTCCTGCAATAGGAATGTAATGGTAACCGGCCTGTGATGGCGCCATGTATTGTGTGTATTGGCGTAACTGTACGAATGTGCAGATGTATGCCTCATATGTGTGGTGTGTTTCTCTCACAATTTGTACCTGCCAAATACCTGAGAAGTGATGTCATTAAATAATGATAAACATATATGTTTAAGACCCCAAATCCCTCAGAAAGGTCATACTAATGCAAAACCTATAATACTGTCAACTATCTACGTTTGTAAGAGCAATATGTAGAATCTGCCCCTATCTGTCCCCCCGTCATGTTAGGCTTTATACAGATGTTTTGCACTAGGAGGTTGATAGGTATGATCAGAAACAGATACATGTCTGAGGAAACAGCATTATCGACCGCAAGATAACACAGAAGGTATGAAAAGCGCTGCAGTAGGAAGTTCATCCGCAGGTATGTTGACATGTCAAATGACACAGCAGTCTACAGGAAGTACCTATAGGGTGTCACCTTTACCAATGATGACAGTGGGACATACCCACAGCCATGCATACACCACAAATAGACATAGCACACAGCAAAGCCTAGGCCATGATACACGACGCCTTCGGCATGTATGGATTGAGTGAGAGTACAGCAAGGAAAGATGACTGCCAGGCTATTCAACAAACACCCGCAGGGGCGTGCAAGACCGCCCGTAACACGAACATTGCACGGACAATGTTGGGATTTGCAACATACCCCATTTGTATGTGTAAGCTATGCAAATGATGTAATTATGCGATACATGAAACAGTAAGCTGTCTGTGCAAGAGCAGAGTTATGTGCAGAAATGTACCAGGATGTTATGCGACTAATGTTTTGCACGTTGCTAAACGTAGCAATGACACCTGCAAATACAGTATGAATACAGTCGAAGAAGCATGCCAAAGTCCAAGTCCAAGGCCAGTGGCGGCTTTGTCCATTGGATATCAATGAACCAGTAGTTGTCCTCCCCCACTCCCTGGTGTGGAAGCGTAGCACAGCAGCACGAGAACACGCTGCACTTCAAAACAAGACATATGGATAATATACATACAAAATGTAGGTTTAGTTAGATGTTAGTACACCATGCAGATGAATGGCAAGCTGGAGACAACATGGCTACTGCATACTGGTACCTATGTGTGGAAGCACTCTGTCAGAGATGTAATGAAGCATTTGTAGGCAATGTGAGGCAAGTGAGGCTGAGGATAGTGAATCACAACATGTCATGCCATATGGGCCAAGCCTCTACAGTGTAGTGTAGGTTAAGGGGACTATTAGAGTAGAAGATAGATGACAACAGGAGTGTGTATGTACAAAATACTGTAACCTCACTGGAGCAGTGTCACATGTGTGCTGTCAGTACTCAG
>NC_056728.1:1855751698-1855776698 GCF_019279795.1 Protopterus annectens
GAGCATGGAAGGGTAGTGTGAGCCATCTACATTGCTATACAGTGTGAGGTACAGACACTGTGCCATTGCATGGCATCATGAAGCATCTATATTGCTGTACAATGCATAATATGTACACATTGCATAGCCATAACTGCATGCATACCTATGACATAACTCTGGATTGTGACCCACAATGCTGAGGTGTATACACACCAAACCATGCTGTGTCAAGTGACAGGTCACTGGAGGACCTACAGATGACACCCCTGCACAACTATAGGGTCTTAGCTGCCTGGCAACCATGTCCACACATAGCGGACATGTCAATTCACCATTTCCCACATGACATTGATGTACCACACACACGAGGTGCACAGCTAATGGTGATGTCCTACAGCAGCAAGGGAAATGTACAGTATCTGTGGCATGATGTGGTGTCAATGTCTGTGGAAGCTGTACAGGTGACTACTGTCATGCTATGACACAGTCGTGATGTTCAGCAGATCTTATATGGTAGACTTCAGTGACACCTCCACTAGCTGTGCACAGGCTTTTAGGATGTCCAGTGTACCACATCAACTGTATAATCAGTCAACTAAGGCTATAATTGGACCATGTGTGGACAATGTGCAACAGGGTGTATACACATCACATCTACTGTGTGGCTACATGTCTCTGGCCATCCCCCATGGTCATGTGTGCACATGTGTTAGCCAAATGTGTGTGATGGCCATCTATCTCACATGTCTGTGTTGTCCCATATGACATACACCCATAGATGTCAGATATGTCACCATCCACAGGGCTATGCAGACAACGGGTTGTATGCTTGGTATGTGGGGTATGGGTCATGGGATAGTGTAACAATATTGCAGCCAGAACACTACGTGTCTGGGACATGTCAGATGGCACATCACAATGTGTGCACCCAATGCAGGGGCATATAACACAATGCTGACATTTGTGGACTGCCCATATCACAGCTCATTGTGTGGTACTGTTTGTGTACCACACATGTTGTTCCAATGCATACTACATATGCCTCCATTGTAGAACACTTCCACCATTGTATACACAGCTGACCACACATGTAGCAATGACAACTACTGTGGTTTCAAGTTGGTGTATCATTTCATTTGTATATATTGCACATGGGTGGCCTGTGTGAATGATGGGTAATGTGACCTGTATATCGTGACTGGAACGAGCATCAAGTGTGCAACGGTTAACTGGCCACATGGCAAATAGATCTATGCTTTAACATGCCTGATACTGATGACAGTCTCACCTGCAATGGACTCATGTCAGTGCAGCACGCCAGAGGTACCTGTATAGGGGTGACACAGCAGTATGAACATTATCCATGACTGTATGACAGCCACAGGGTGCACTGTGCATGTTAACACATTCGCCTGTATAATAGCATATAGTATGCATATGTGTGCATACACAGGGTAGCATACTGTAGTATGCAGCATGTGTGTCTACATACCTTGCATATGTTGTTACTTACATAATGTACAGTGACACATGCAACTAAATGGAATATAATAGCCATATGTGCAGTACTGACTTACCAGGCAACTCCAGGCTCATTGGTTGGGAGACACCCACCTCCACGATGGCAGCTAGTGTGTGTTGATGCTGTTCTGAGGGTGTCCCCAGACTGGCCAGTAGCTCCTCGGTGTGTGTGAGTGGGGGCTGGGTTGGTGGCCCACCACCTCTTCCACCTTGTTTCCTGGTGATTGCAGTGGCACGCTGTTTTGCATGTCATATCAAGTCCGTGCAGTGTCTGCATACCTGCTGGTAGGTGCAGTTATGGCCACCCACATCGTTCACCCTCCTACGTAGATCCTGCCACAGGTCGTACAGCTGCTGGGCATGCTGTGGCACATGACTGAACAACACCTCGTAGTTCTCATGGAGGTACAGGATGAGGACATCATCCTCCTGGTGGCTGCACGCTGGAAGGCATGTACGATGCATTATCTGTAAGACATAATGATGGTGACAGGTCACAGTTTCAGAGATGTACAGCGATACTGATGCACATATATTTCTATGACATCTAGTACATCTGCACAGTAATCTTTGCAAATCATCATGACACTGACACAACTGACGTGTTTGTGTCACACACATGTAACACCCGTTATGCATTGGATATCATCACCATATATGTGTGTCACCTCATTACAGTGTTCATACTCCATGTGAATGCTGTCTTGATGTGGGCATGTCTATTTGCCTGCACTGGTGTTCTTACCTATCTGCACATGCCTGGATGTGTCCACGGTAATGCTGTTGACCTTGATGCTGTGTATATGTCACATATCAACACAGACACAGCCTTAATGGACTTGAGCAGTGACAATGCACACATATGCATGGACACCTGTTCATGCATGTGTTTTGCCATATACATCTACACAGCACTGTACAGCTGTTCAACATCCTGCCACGGATCGCCTGTGTTGCACATGTGATAGACATGGGACAATGGCTAGTCGGACATTATTCGCAGGGATGGTTATCATAACCAAAATACAAGCACAGTTCCTAAAAGCACAATGCCCAGCACAAAAGGCACTAGTATACACGTCAGATAATCCCAAATAATTTATTGCACATCAAGGTTAAGCGCTTTCATCACAACGTGACTTCTTCAGAACACTACTAATCAATCTCCAAACACTTTTATATGACTACTACATCACATGACCCTAAACAAACTGACACCTGACAACTATTCAACTTACAAAATTACAAAATTACCAAATGAAAGTGCTACAGAACTCACTGACACAATAATACATTCCCCCTATAAATACATACATATTAGATGTACAATTATTGTAACACACTTTTTTAAAAAACGTTTTTTAAAAAACACTTTAAAAAACATACATACAGATTTACATTAATCCTGGTATGCAGATGCATAAATCTTCATCGAGGAGAAAATCAATTGCTTCTCCACAACAGTTGATATGTGTTATTCTCAACTGTATAGTGGTTGATAAAATAAAATAAGGTGTAAACAACTTCCCCTATTAAAAACTCAAGCTGCCTGAGCCTACCCTGTATTGTTCAAAATTGGTTTGATAGATATATGATCATTAATTCCCGGGTATTCAGAGGCATTTAACCTAATTTGCCACTTAACCTCTCTGTCACAAACTTTCTTTTTTATATCTCCCCCTCTCACATTTTCTTCGACATGTTCTAGTATACCAAATTTGAACTTGGAACATTCTTTATTGTCTCTCAAGTGTTTCCACAGGGCGTTATTTTCATCTTTTTTCCTTATGCTGTAATAGTGATCGTAAATTCTGTTACGTAGGCACCTGTTGGTCATGCCAACGTAAAAACCTGGGCATTTAGTACACATAGCCAAATACACTAGATTTTTGCTCCTACAATTTCCCCTGTAAAAGCTGATTTTGGCTTTATTAAAGTTTTGCAAAATGACAGTTGCTTCCTCACATATATATTGGCATTGCTGACAGGTGCCACATCTACTTGTCCCCTTGCGTACTTTACTTAATTTATTGTTATATTTCCTTTCCAAAAGACTTTTCATGTTGTACCCATTCTTGTAGACGAAGCAGGGCTCTTTCCCCACTACTCTCAAAACTTCACCGTCAGCATGCAACACTTTCCAATTTCTCTGTAAGATTTCCTTAATATCTCTACTATATTTGGAATGTTGTATAACACAAGCCCTTTTAAATTTACTGCTATCTACTTCCTGACATACTACCTGATCTTCACACTCTGAACCTGTACCTAGTTTATTCCCCAGTAAAGGCTTATACTTTTTTCCCCACTCTTTGATGACATATTCACTGACGTCCTCAATCAACTTCACAGGATAACCTCTCTCCCTAAAAAATTCCTTCACCTTAAACATTTCGTCCACCACTTCATTCTCTTGAGACGTCATCCGAGCCACCCTAATGCATTGCCCTTTTATAATATTTCTTTTTTGGGCCATTGGGTGACTACTAGAATAGTGCAAGTATGAGTTACTGAACGTATTTTTTCTATATATGTTGGATTTAAACTTCCCATCTTCGATCCTAATCCTAACATCCAAGTATGGTATGGTTACCTTATCCTTGTTAAAAGTAAATTTGAAGTTCTCACTACATGTGTTCAAATATGCACAAAATTCTGTCAACTCCTCACTGTTACCCTTCCACAATACAAAAATATCGTCCAAAAATCTTAGGTAGCATGTGATATGCTTGTACCATTTAGATTTGAAGACAAATTCTTTTTCCCAATCGAATACCACCAGATTGGCATATATGGGGGCACACGCTGCCCCCATAGCAACTCCCTTAGTTTGCTGGTGGTATTCCCCTTCAAAGTAGATGTAATTGTGCGCCAACACTGTCTCCATTAGTTCTAACAATAGAATACTTTTCTCATTGGATGTCACCCCCAAGCTGTTCATACTCTCATGAAACCTAAAAAGGCCCTCCTCCTTAGGTATATTCGAAAAAAGGTCTATGACATCAATAGTCACTAGCCATTCAACCCCTATCAACAACTCAGGTTGTAATCTACTAAGGAAGTCCCATGAATCATATACCAAATGTGGTATTTTCCGCAATGCTGGTTTAAGCCATTTGTCAATTACCCTTCCCATGGGGAAAGTTTTCGCCTGACTCCCTGAGATTATTGGCCTAAAAGGAGGATCCTGTACACTCTTGTGGACCTTGGGGATGCCTACGATGGTACCTATTATTGGATGTTCTACCTTCAAAAATTTATATAGTTTGTTACTGATCCTTTCATCCACTAGAAGATCTTATAACATTATGTCCACTTTGTGATACCCTATATTTACTTCGTTTCTTGACGACACCTTGTATTTGCCAGATTTTTAGCAATAATTCCATGATTTTATTTTTGTAATCACTATAATAGTACAGCACTACCCCACCCCCCTTGTCCGGTTTCATAATCCGGATCCTGTTGTCCCCCTGCATCTCCTTCAATATATTATGTTCTTCATACGTTAGATTAAATCTTGATCCTAAATTACTATGCTTGCTATACTTATACAGATCATTGATCACTAATTTCTCATAAACTTCTAATATACTGTTCAAGGGGGGTGTGTATGTGCTCTTAGTACTAAACTCTTTAGGTACATATGCGGTACCGTCAAACTTCACACTTAAATTCAATTTCCTAATATACTTCTTAACATCAAGTATACAGTCAACCAAGTTAAAAGTCCCTTCGGGAATAAATTTCATCCCCTTGGAGAACAATGTGAAGTGTTCTTTTTTCAGTATCACATCTGTGTAGTTGTATATGTGGAAATTTTCGTATGAGCTTACTATCTCATTGATCTTGACAATCTTGGGGTAGTTGTTTTCGGGGATAGACCCCAACATTTGTTTTTGTGATTGAAATTGTGATTGAAATTGTGTGGTGGGTCTTGCCCTCCCCTTCCCCCCATATATTGTCCCCCCACTCTCGGGTACCCTATGTGGTCCCCTTGATGTCTCTCTAAAAAAGCTTCACCACATGTTTTCTCCTCATAATGGTTGTAATGGTTATCCTTATGTTTGTAATTATTGTACCTCTTAGGTCCCTGATAACCATAATTGACCCCCCCATTGAACCCACTCTTCTTACCTCCCTTGAATTTGTCCTGCTGGTAATTGCTCCTACTCTTTTCCCACATATACACATCACCTTTCGTATACTGCTCTATATCTCTATTAAGTTTGTTGCATTTCCGTTCGTACTGTTTTTCAATAATTCCAGCCACCCAGCTAAACTGGGATTCATAATACAATTCAAATTCCTCAAACATCAAATCATGGACAATTATGTCATTCAAATCATCCAACTCATTTAGTAACAAACAAATTCTTTTATCATTGCATTCCATTATAAATTTTATAAATGAAAACCCAAAGCCATCGAATAACTTGTTACATTCATGTTTACTGCTTTCATCCATTGTGACCCCCATAGGGGTCTTAAAGAACCGCAACCCCATAGGCACTACTTTATTGTCCAGACATTTCTTTAAATAGTTATTGTCCAGTTGTAGGCTTTTCAAAGCTTTAAGCTTTTTACCAAACGAAAAAAATAGTGTCTTTTAAACTTTTATCAACTATTCCACCATCATGTACATTTTTGTTTACTGCATCACTCCCGTTGACTCCAAATTCAAACTGACCTTCTAAAAAGGTATGGTAGTTGTAACGCGCATGAGGAGTGTGAGAAAAAGTTTGTTGAACAGTACCTTTGTCTCTCCCTTGCGCCGTGAAGGCGTAAGTCTTTTTAGGGACAGTTCATTTTGGCCTTGCTCCCGACACATATAATACCCCTTCCGATCCATTCCTACTGGCTCCTGGTGCTGATTTATCTTGTCCAAGGTCCTCGGAACGCGGTCTACTGGAAGCCGGTTTTTCTTTTGAAATCCCATCCGAACAGTCGCCATTATACACCTCACATCCCTCCAGTCTGTTTCCTCCACGCGTCGACGTCAACTGGTTCCCTTTGGCAGCTGTAGAGTTAGGTTGTGACATGAGCTCTAACAATCTTGTTAGCTCACCTCGCATGATAGCCATTTCCGACTGTAAACATTTTATTTCGTCTCTTCTTGGTGAAAAAATAGACGGCAGTTCGTCCAGTGAGTCCATACTCGCCCCCCTCAACAAAGAAAAGACTAAACTAGGAACAGTCCACAAATCGTAACCAAAATACAAGCACAGTTCCTAAAAGCACAATGCCCAGCACAAAAGGCACTAGTACACACGTCAGGTAATCCCAAATAATTTATTGCACATCAAGGTTAAGCGCTTTCATCACAACGTGACTTCTTCAGAACACTACTAATCAATCTCCAAACACTTTTATATGACTACTACATCACATGACCCTAAACAAACTGACACCTGACAACTATTCAACTTACAAAATTACAAAATTACCAAATGAAAGTGCTACAGAACTCACTGACACAATAATACATACCCCCTATAAATACATACATATTAGATGTACAATTATTGTAACACATTTTTTTAAATGGGATGGTTATCAACCATAGCATGTACGGGCAAGGTTTCCTAGCTGTAACAGACAGCCATTATGCCACCGTGAGGTGCATCAGTGCCACATTACTGATCCGGACAGTTGATACTACATCTGCCATGCGGCCATCACACCATGTATGACTGGGATGACATGTGCAGCTTTGATGGACAGGGTTTCATGGTTTGGTGGGAGTATGTCACATGTATGGCACAGGGATCTGTCCAGCATGTGGCGATCCTAGTATTAGGACGGTGGCTGTCCATGACATATGTCTTACAGATCAGGATATGGGCATGTAGCATGTCCATCATCATGGTGTAGCAAATGTCTTTATGCAAGGTAGACAGCATGCTGCATAGTGGAGGTGAGAATTGTGAAGGCTGGTATCGCCCATCCACGCATAGCCATTACCCCTTAAAGGTGATATGCGATCCAATATTGGTCACCCCAGTGCTGTATATGCCTGTCCAATGATCTCCGTGCTCATGGATGGCACCCTGTCATGACATGGGTACCTCATATGACTACCCAAGGGGCCTGGAGACGTCACCAAGGCAGGAAGGTGTACTGCACAGCACCATCCCTTACACAGTGTCCATAATGTTGACCACAGCCTAGGTGGTAGTTAATGGGTACAGGGATGTTCATCTAGCGGTGACAATGCTGATATCATCCATCAGAATGTGCACATATGTCACACACCTCACCCACATAGCCCATTCTGTATGTTGTTCACAACACTGACACAGCTATTCCTCACAGGTCATGGCCATTCACATCCTTACATACACAGATGCCTAACATTTGTCTGTGTGGTATGGGCTACAATGAGGGTGGAGTACAACACATTAACCCTGTTCTACTGTAGCTGGCACTGGTGTGATATGCACATGTCACTCTGGCACCTTTTGTAGTTGTGAGTCTGTCAACAGGCCACTGGTAGAACACTCCTGTGACATACAAAGGTATTTGTAATCAAACATCCGTACTGTCTTGTACATCTGTACTGCTAACATCTACAGTGATAATGGTTCATGGACATGCACACCATACTCAGCAGGGTTATAGTGCGGTACCACCCATTATGACTTGTGGGTTGATATTATCCAATACCCTATCTGTATTGTATGGTCGTGCTAGGCACTTGTTCAGAATTTGTGAGCATGTCATGAGCTACTGATTAATAAAGCACCCATTCCACACCATTTCCCACAGGTACACTGGCTGTCCTAAAATTTCCAGCTTGCTTATGGTACAACAGCTGTTGTACACACGTAACGCACATATCCTGTGAGACATGGTTGTATATACAGGCATGTCCAACTGTCACGTACCAGTGCTATTGCCTGTCTATATGATGGATATGTCGTACATTCGGCAATAGAGCAATTGTCTCATGTACACATTCAATGCTCACCTCCCAACATACGACACTACAGCCTGTGGGGGATGCACTTATGCAGCCCTGCCAGTAATGCTGTCACCAACCCTGACTGCACCTGACAGTCATGTGGGGATGTGTAAAATTCGCAACACACCCTACTCATCACATAGTCTCACATGATCTCCACCACAGGCCACACATATGAGGACAACTTGTGCAGTACCTCTCCATACTCTGTGTAGGCACGAGAGGCAGCCCCCATCACGGAACACAACATTACCAACTTATAGCCCACAGACTCATGTGTGCCCATCACATACAGCCAATAGGGTGTTATAACATATACAACACACCAGTGATAGGTGACTCTGTAGGCGGTCACACTGCAGTTCCACACAGCAGGCTACACAAGGTGATAGTCGCTTACATCTTGCTGTCGGGTAACTGATTCTGCAACATAACCTATGCACCCATGCCACACCTCACCAGGTACGATGTGACTGTCATTCTCCATGTTAGTGTGACTGCCCTGAGATGCTACTTTACAGACTACATGTGCAGGAATATGCAATAGCTCACCAGTCTTGTAGCCCTGAACGTGTGGGCCTAGCCCTGGGGAGCATTATGCATTCATCCGGACCCGATACCACTGTACCATGACTGACTGTGTCACTTCAACAGTTGCCTATGCTTCTGCTGTCATTCCACAGGCATCTGGTATCTGTCCGCTTTAACTGACCTGGTCAAACACAATGCTTTGGCACAGATGACCTGCACCTGTCAGCCCTGGGAGTACAGATCACATGTAAGGCTCTTGCTGCTTCTATACTGCCTGTCTTGCACAGTTTCCAATAACAGTCACTGGCAGAACGGGAACTGGCAAGCAAGACATGGGGTCATGTGACACAATGCTTGCATCTTCCTCTGTGACGCATGCAGGCAAGGCACACCTTATAATGCACCACTCCAATATCTCTGCAGTGACTGGGACCTGCCTCTAGGCTCTGCAGAGCACACCTGCAATGACAGGTTATAGACAAACCATACCTTTCAGGCACATACCTGGACCGGCACACCCACAGCTGAGGTGTTCCCATATCCCACTATGTTGTACACACATCCTGGCTAGTTACTTAGCACAATGCATCAGAGGTGCTCCACGTGCAACTAACTGTGTCTGGAACCGCTATACACATTGTAACAAGCTACAGATTCAACAACATACCCCACGGTTACCAGACCTCATTTGTTGGTGTACTGGACAGTAGGGCTCAGACAGCTACTACTGATGTGTGACTGACACTACCCCACACTTAACTGGGATAGCCACTCATGTACCGACACATCCATGAGTCATAACCTCCACTCGGCTGGATCAACCCATACACACCACCTCCAAAACCAACATTAACCTTGACATGAACACTACCAACATGTGACTGGTGTTCCACACCTGGGGTTATCCCCTCATTGGTGGATTCTGGACATATGCTAATCAACCTTGTTAGCCACATCCCGGCACCACACCCTTCATGGCATATACAGTACATGAGTACTACAACACCTACTACAGACGTCTTATGACAGCGGTTGTTAACGTCATGACACCCGTGCAGATGGACAATGCACATACAAATGCTGAAACATACCCCAGTGCACTTCATTAGCATGTACACGACTGCATGGATCATACTATTCCACACAGAGCCATGATGGTACACACCAGATAACAGACGCCACTCTGGTGGTCAAGTTCCATGGACATAATGTACAACAACAGGTGGAGGCTGTTGCACAGTGGTGTACAATCCCATGGGTGGGGTAGCTCACTGGTCAGCCTCGGTAGGGCCACGGGATCCCTCATCACATACTCCAAGACTAGCTATGTAAACATTACTGCGACACATTCCGGGGTGTACCACAAGGCATTATGGTGGTATGTCAGTAGTCGATGGCAACACCCACATCTGCTCTCACATACCACAGTCACTCAGGAACATTACAGACCCAGGTGATGTTGGCAACATGCTGATGGATGGATTCCATGCTAACATTACACCCTCTCACTCACTACCGGGCCACAATCCATGCAGGAACATTGCGGTGTCCCTGCGGTCACACCTACACAGTACTAACCTGCACTCTATATGTCCTGGGGCACTGGCCCCATGTCACCTTCTTAAGTCCCAGGCTGTGATGTCCACAAACCTCTGAACGACATGTCTCCCCAGTAGGCCACCATATTCAGTGATAGCCTTGTATCAGACATTGTGGCCCCTGAATGGCAAACAGCAACATTTATCACATTCCACACAGGTGGCACCACAATGCACGAGCAGGACTATAGTCCTACACACCTGACTGGACTGTTCTGCATGGCTATGGGGCACATCATCAAGGACGTCATTCACAGAGACATTGTTGGGCTCCAGTCCTTTGATGCCACCCGGGTTAGACTTGTTAGGGCCAGAGCATGGCCCCTACACCTGGTGGATTCCGTTCATACAGTTACCAGGGTAGTTGATGATGGTACAGGAGTCCACACATCCTACATTGTCCTCTCATTGCCTTTCATCACCGTTCTCCATTCTGGTATTGACAACATACACATCCACCTGCACATCGTACCCTATGTCTCAGGATGTTATGCAACGTGGCTCATGGACAGGACACACACAATGAGGGTAACATACCATAGTACCTACTGCATTTCAGTTACATTTGGCATACCACAGTCCTCAGTCATTGGGCCCCTCATGTTCAGTATATGCTTCCCTGAGGTACAAGCTAGCACAGAGGGACTTTCCCTGCCTAGCTTTACAAACCCCTGCATACAAAGCACCATGATTGATCCACCAGCTGATACTGACTCCATCCATATGGGTGTCACTGTGACAGATACCTGATATGAATATCATGGCCTCAAGCTGCATGACACAAGGTGCATGAACATCACCTTTGCATTACACCATTCATCCACCCCTGCGGTCACACCTACACAGTACTAACCTGCACTCTACATGTCCTGGGGCACTGGCCCCATGTCACCTTCTTAAGTCCCAGGCTGTGATGTCCACAAACCTCTGAACGACATGTCTCCCCACTAGGCCACCATATTCAGTGATAGCCTTGTATCAGACATTGTGGCCCCTGAATGGCAAACAGCAACATTTATCACACTCCACACAGGTGGCACCACAATGCACAAGTAGGACTATAGTCCTACACACCTGACTGGACTGTTCTGCATGGCTATGGGGCACATCATCAAGGACGTCATTCACAGAGACATTGTTGGGCTCCAGTCCTTTGATGCCACCTGGGTTAGACTTGTTAGGGCCAGAGCATGGCCCCTACACCTGGTGGACTCCTTTCATACAGTTACCAGGGTAGTTGATGATGGTACAGGAGTCCACACATCCTACATTGTCCTCTCATTGCCTTTCATCACCGTTCTCCATTCTGGTATTGACAACATACACATCCACCTGCACATCGTACCCTATGTCTCAGGATGTTATGCAACGTGGCTCATGGACAGGACACACACAATGAGGGTAACATACCATAGTACCTACTGCATTTCAGTTACATTTGGCATACCACAGTCCTCAGTCACTGGGCCCCTCATGTTCAGTATTTGCTTCCCTGAGGTACAGGCTAGCACAGAGGGACTTTCCCTGCCTAGCTTTACAAACCCCTGCATACAAAGCACCATGATTGATCCACCAGCTGATACTGACTCCATCCATATGGATGTCACTGTGACAGATACCTGATATGAATATCATGGCCTCAAGCTGCATGACACAAGGTGCATGAACATCACCTTTGCATTACACCATTCACCCACTGACTATCACATAGGTGGTAGTCCCTTACATACATGTCACATTGTACATGTTTGTAGTACACACGTATGTTGCACCCACTCCTGTGGTTACTGTATTGCCACTGTGGCGTGGATATCCTTCTACGTGTCCACACTTATCTGTACTGGGTATGTAGCTGGTACATAGGCACCCATTGTACCTCTGAACTCAAGACTTCTACACACATTCAAGGGTACACCACCCCATTTATAGTGTACCTTACACAACAGCTACAGCTTTACATACCACACCATTAACACGCCATGACGTTTATTGAGCTCCGACAGTTAAAGTATGCGGCTGAACTACGGACACCATGTCTGTACACATTTGCATCCTACATACTCAGGGGTGACCTCTGCTGAACAGACAGGGCCCATATCCACAACAATATTAATGGTGATACTCCACATACGCGACATAAGCAAAAGCCACTGTGAGCAACATGCTCATGGATATGTGCACACACGCAACAATGAGTGGGATGTGCTTGAGGGTTACATTCCCAAACCGGACACTCACCATGCTTTGGAACATGAGTCCTATGTACATCATGCAGGGACACTCAGTAGCACTGTTCATGTGATACCTCCCTTAGTGGTTGGGAGACACATGTACGCCATGGATCACTGCAGTTGCTGTACTGTGCAGAAGTGCAGGTAACACATGGCTCTGCTGTTCACAGGACACTACCCTAGAGAGGTGCCACTGGTGTGAACACTGTAGTTGTGCTTACACATAGACTTGCTAGACTGCATAGTACCCCACTATGAACCTGTGAAGCTATTACATGTCCTTTGTGCATGGTTACTTGGTAGTCCTTCCATTTAGATTAGCTATCATGCTATTGCAATGTCCCGTGCCTACAAGCCATATGTATCCTGTTATTGTATATGCCAATAGACAATACCTTTGGTATGCATGATATGCCTGTTATGCTGTGTAGAATATCTGACATAGCTACCTACAATACTATATATTACACATATTTCACATAGTATCCCATAATGCAAAGCATACTTGCACAGCGGGACCACCTTAGACATGTCATTGTCATTATATGCCCATACACATGCCTACTGTGACACTATATCAACATATACTATCCCCTGCTATGGCACGTACTTGTTGGACATACCCTACCACCGACGGCGGGTTGTATGGAATTGTTCTGTTTAAAGCCCTCATGTAGCATCCCTTGTGGTGTCTGTGATGTTCACCTTGTGGCCCACTGCAGGACACACAGTTTCTACATGCGTTAGTATGCTCAGCAAGACTTCACTACATAAATACCTTTTCCCACTTTATGCATTGCGGACACTTTTATTTAATGCAAACCAGGCTATACATACAGTAAATAATTAATAAAAAACATGCTATAAATAAACTTACATACCGAGTGTTCTACATACCTTGTTATCGTTACGGACTTTCATCTCTATCTCTCTCACACTGCTTAAACAGGTATTTTGTATGAGCATACGGTTTGAATGTCTGGCAAGTCATCCTTATATACGTCGATACCTGTAACATGTGGTTTCATCCCACCAATTGGTGTGCCTGGGTGACTAATTACTTGCATATCAGCTGTGCAGATACTCCATTTGCCAATTACGCGGCAACAGTGGGATATAATTGAATTCTCCACTTGGGCGTTGCCCATTTGCCCTACCTTCGGGGAGACGGCCTGTATTGTGTTTTGTTATGTGTAATTGCAACTGCTATGCATAGAGACAATTATACTTTGGATTCATGTCCCCCGTGGATTGTGTGTGACAGCTAGAGTATGTGGTTCAACATGTGGGTGTACCTGTCATCCCAACGTCTGATAACGGACTATTGCAAACAAAACCTGTAACATCGCCATTTGTTCCGTTATATAACGGCTGCAATTTTGCATGGCGCCTTTAATTGTGTCTCTCACAAGGTATGTTGATGGTTCTGCAGATGTAATTGACTGACTGGATGTTTGTGCTGTTATTACAGTCTGTATTGCTATAGTTTCTAGTGTGGGGGATGTCGGTGGGTGTATGTAGCATATACAGGTTTGTGGGGCTTGCATGTCTACATATTCCATATATATGTGTGTGGGCTCCGTCCCTAATTAAAAAGCTATCAGTTAGTAGACTTATGTTACGGGATTGTACATTCGCCCATTGTTAATTGGTTTCTATATAGTATGCAGGTGAGGTTGATACTTCCATGCCTCCGAAATTGCAGCGATATGTAAAGGGATATGTCTAAATGACAGCTATCCCATGTATTTCTGTCCCAGATATTTGCAGTCATTGCGGTTGTGTTGGTAACAGAACCTCTTTGCCATGGGTTGCCACCTTTTCATATGGCCATTGTTGGACACTTGCGGGACACACAGTGGTGTTTACAAGCCAACACATAGCCACGGTCAGTACACAGGTTAGCACATACTTTTATCCTCAATACATACCTATTGTGGGAATTTGGCTACTTATCATATTGCATGTAACATTTACGTTTCTTACATACAGGCATAACTATTTAATGCAGCTATTACATTATATATGGGACATATTAATGTCCTACAATCCCGGACATTTGCCCTTTGTAATGTTTTATGTCAGGACATACCTGCCCAGGGAGGGGCTGTCCCTCCTAATGTGAGACAGGTGGTAACCGTATGCCTACGGCTAGCTATACCCACACTTACCGTAATGATCTACCTCCGAGTTGGCACTAACAGACACATGATGCGGACACACACACACACATTACAGTCACACGGAGACGCACATGGCACCCTCAACACACACATACACAGACTACGGCACTCACAAACACAGTTGAACACAGTACCTATGTGGACCGCAACACTGGCAGCGGTAACTAAATGTCCCTTCATATCATCATACTATTACTCACGGTTGTACTGTTCCGGTACTGTGTTCTTTCAGCCTCATGGTTATGCATGTCGGTATGTTACACATTCCATAGTTGGCAGTATCCTATTTATTTGTACCTCCAAGGTGTTATGAATGTCATTGACCTATCTATATATATTTGCAGATATCGCTGAATCCGTATATATCAGCATATATCACTCTATCTCCCTTTCTATCTGTATTATATATATGTATATAGTGTACATATATATATATATATATATATATATATATATATATATATATATATATATATATATCTGACGGGAAAGTGACAGGCAAGCTACACCTTTCATTGTGTACTTGTTGGTGTATACTGTTTCCTGGACTCCGCACGTTTGTGTCTGTACCTGTCACATTACACACCTGCCATAGGTTAGGGTTCCCAGCTGTCCCACTCTGCGAGGGACAGTCCCTCTTTGGGCAGTTGTGTCCTGCAAAATATTTGTAAACATGGCAAATGTCCTGAGATTTTAGAACATACTTATTTCCTATAGTTTATGTAATAGTTGCATAAAACAGTTATTCTGTATCTGAACCACCTATATGTTCTAGACACAGAATAAGTAAGTAAACATTACAAGAATGAGCTTTTATCTAGGCAAAACAGTGAAGTTCTGAATTTCATACTGGCTGGGTGTATGTGTCGGCCTGCAGACATCTGACGTATGTCCCACATTGGTCATTTGAAGAGGTGGCAACCCTACCATAGGTACATCTTGGCTAGCAATAGTGTTAGGTGATTCTATACATGATTGCGTGTTCTACTCCTGGCAGTGGTCATTTTAACCTTCAGAACAGGCACTATTAGTACAGGGGTGAATAATGCTGGTTTCACCTGTTCTGGACATCATTGACCGTGATCTGCGCGATATTCGGGGAAGCTTATCCCTGTTTCGCCCATATCCATATAGTCATATTTAAACGTCGCTTACCAGCAGTGGGCAATGCATATTTTCGCTAACGTGTGCTACACATATGATCTGATGACCTGCATCCGACATGCATTACTTGTGCCTTCGGGATTACATTACATCCCTTGCAGGATGTGGGACTGGGAACATGCGTGATGGTCACTGCATTTAACACATGGCCATCTGGGATTTGTACATGTGTTATGTCGTTTTGTACGTGGAGTATACTACGGCTGTTACTCCATACTGCACTCACATGGGTAACTCAGTTAGTTTACATATTGATGAGTCCAGTTAATGGTATGTCCATGTGATGTTTGCTGGATGTGCTCCAGCATTTGGTATGTATATCACAGTGAGCCACACACGATACTGTGCTACACCTTCAAATGATCATAGGTGGAGCATGCTGGGCTGACGAATACCTGTCATGGGTATACCCCATGCCTTGACACAACATCCATGATTATATTATGTGGAGCCCCTCATTAACGCAGCAGGGACTCCGTGTTGAGTGTGTGCAGAACAGTACTTACACACATGTGCTCCCACAATTGCCTCTGCTCCACTAAGCGACAGTTGGTTACTCGATGTTGTGGTGACAGCAGACACTGTTTGCCCGTTTGGTGTATGGCCTCTGACAATCGGCCGTGTACCTACCGATGTACCTGGGAACCTATACACACAGCACCACCATATGCTGATAGGCGCATGTACTGTTCAGGTGTTGACATTCCGTGTTCCAATAGCTGTTGTGTGTACAATGTTTGAGGGCTGCCTATGTAGGATTCACACAGTGGGCCACCTATACATTACAATTTACAGGTGGTCGTGTTTGTGTGTCATCAATTTTACTGTGTGTGCAGGTGGAGTGGTGTGTCAGTCTGTAGGGGCCTACACTGTCAGAGTATGTGCTATATGTTCCCTCTTTGCCAAGGCATAGGCATATTGGGCATGCCTCCATCTGTCTACTGGGGCTGGCACAGTGTGTTCATGGTCTGAATCCCTCTGTGCCTGTGATGGCCTTGGCAATTGCGGTGGGCTATGAGGGCCTTCACCATTTTGTCCCTGCTGCAGCTGTTTCCGCAGGATCATATTATGTAGCATGGCACATACTATGACAATGTGGGCACACGTGCCTGGAGAGTACTGCAAGGCTCCACCAGATGTGTCCAAGCACCGGAACCGTGATTTCAGCATCCCAAAAACACGCTCTATGATGATTCTGGTTTGTGCGTGTGCCTCATTATGGCATTCTTGCATGGGCGTGTGTGTGCATTTCTGATGGGTGTCATCATCCACGGCTCCAGTGCATAGCCAGCATCCCCCACAAGGTGGCCATGTGGGATGTCCCCCCTGACAAATACCTGATACAGCTGTGAGGCATGCCAGATATGGGAGTCATGGTAGCTTCCAGGGCTGCCAGCACACACATCCATGACAATGCCCTGGGCATTGCACACAACCTGGCAGTTGATGGAGTGGAATATCTTGCAGTTTATGTAGCACCTACCATGCTCACTGGGTGGTGACTTGATTTGTATGTGCGTGCAGTCTATCTCACCCAGTACCTCCGGGTAGTGTGCCACATGGTGGAAGTGATGCATATTGCTGGCCAACTCCTCCTGAGTTCAGGGGAAGTATATATGCTCATTGACATGTGGTAACATGGCATCCAGGAACTGGTGTAGTACCCTGGATGCTGATGCCTGTGAGATCCCCATTATATCTCCAGTTGGCCTTTGAAAGGTACCTGTGGTTAGTATTCACAAGCTTACACATATCTTCGTGTCCACTGGGATGGGTTCCCCTCTATTGTTTCTGGTTCTCAGGCGTGGCCGGCACACTTCCACTATTTGCTGTAAGATGTCCCTGTCCACCCTGTAACGCTCTACTATCTCCAGATCATGTAGCCCCTGGTAGGTTACCCTTGGTCTGAACACTCTTCTCCTCCTCCGGGGCCTGCGATGGTTGTCGGCATCATCCTCCACAACACTGTCAGTCTCTAACACATGCTGATGAATCACAGCTATGGCAGCTCACAACATGTACATTTTAAAAGTTCCCCATGTGTTTACACCTATGGTGCAGTGTTTGGGAATACACAGGTGTGTGTAGGGTGCTTTCACACTTTATACTACTGTGCTGTGAACACCAATGATGTCATAGGGTGTGTATGTACGATCGTAGCTACAGGGTATCTTATGTGTTTTACTACCGGAACTACTATTATGGTGCCTTTGGTGTTGAATTACATATGGCTGCCGTGGATTACCTCTTGACCTTCCCTTTACATTTCTGCACATTCCACCTACCATTTTCTGGCATGCATCCAGCAGCCTGCTTTCATTTGTACTTTCCTATACCTGGCATATCTTGTGTAATGTGTGCTATTGCCGGTCTACTGTCGGTTTGCTTTGCTCTGCTATGACAGATCTCCTGTCTTTGCAATCCAATGCCTCCCCTATCCTGTTTTGCAGGTTTCTGCGAGCAGACTTGTCAGCTGCCGTCGATTGGCCGCCGTGAGTTAATTGGTGTTGATTGCTCATAAGTACTCCAATTACCCTACTTCGGCATTTCCTTCTTTTCTTCCCCTGTCCTTACTGTTTGTGTTATTGTTCGTGGCATGTGCATCCGCTTACTGGGTTTTGGGCATGTTTTCATCCCCATGCACATGCACTTTTGGGCACCATGTGTGCTCTCAGCTAAATGATTCTATACCTTCCTCCCCACCCCTGTCCTGCAGCTTTGCTTAGCAATGGCCAGGCCAGACCAGATTTGCGTTGCTCCAATGTGCTTACTGCTATGGTGGCACACCCCTCTGCCGATGTCATGTATCTCCTCTGAGCCACTCCTCGTGTGTTATAGTGCTGCGCCGTATGGTATAACCTTCATCCGGCAGGACATTTGTGATTCAGTATTATCTGCCTCATTTGCATGGCATTGACTACTAATTCATAGTTACCACACTGAACACTGTTGCAGGCCCTTAGCAACCCTTGCACCTTGGTTGTGGTGTTCCATGCCTACCATTGTGTATTATGGTGTAAACCTGATTTGTATTACATTGCGATTTTATGACATTTTTATATAATTTCTTTATGTTCCAGTTTGTGCACACATGCCCTGCGGTTGTACTGTGCATTACTGTGGACATGACATTAAATGTTGTTTTTTAGGTGTTGTGCATCTTTTCTTATGCCACTGGCTGTGTATTTCACCATTGGCATATTTTAACTTTGTAATACATGAGTCTTGTCCGCTTCCATAGCGCCGATGTTCTGTTTGGGAAAATGTAAACTGTGTTTTTTAGGTTTACATTTCCGTGGGCTTATGCTACGCCTGCACCACTTCATGAATTACTATCTGCCTTCATTTGCATGGTGTGACACTGCGCATGGGGTGATTAACATACCTATGCCGAGGGCTGTGCAGTTCTGGCATACGCCGGCAGTGCACGTGGTATTGGATCGTACCTGAATCGCTCGACGGCCATATTTGGCTTTTTCCGCATACACCATGCCTGCGCCTGGTGCAAGCTTCATGAATCCCGGGGCATGTCTATCTTTAAATACAAAAGATATAATGATATAAAGAAACAGGGTTTGGAAAATAAAGATAAAAAAAGTCAATTGAACCTAGAAACATACAGGCAAATTAGGGATCATACCAAGACCCACATTACTCTAGATAAAAAAACTTACTTTACAAACTTACAAAACAAAAACTATAAAAACCCAAAAATGTTCTGTTTCTCCATTAATCAGCTACTTAATCCTAGATGAACTATACAACCTTCCTCCATACCATCTAAAGACCATACTGAAATTGGCAACACCTTTAAATTCCACTTTATCCAGTCAAACTTTACTTTAATTAATGCCCAGACCAGCCCACCAATGTACCCTACAAACTAACATTTCACTGCCACTATCAAAACTCAGTGAAAAAAACTAAAGCCCACCTCTCTAGCTCCTGAACTCTTTCTAGGAGAATATCTTAAATTTGCAGCTGAGGCCATCACCTATCTAGCATCAATTCTCAAATCATTCCATCAGTGAATCATAATGCTATCCTCCTCTAGGAAACAATGCTTCATTCTACCCCTGCACAATGGTAGCCACTCCTTCAGATTCACTAACTGTAGACCCATCTCCATCTTTTTGCCTATCCAAAATCCTTGAAAGATGCATATAGTCACAACTCTGAAAATATATCACATAAAACACTACTGTCATCATTACAACATGGTACCCCCACTCACAACGCCTCCATTGCCCTCCTAAATTTTATCAACAGCATCAACATACAAAGAAATTAAGGCAAATTAATAGCCATTTTTCTTGACCTCCTTAAAGCCTTCAATACTGTTTCTTAATCCATACATCTAAATAAATGATGCGTTCTAAGCCTTAATGACAGCACTCTACAATGGTTCCAAATTACCACTCTGCTAGACCCAAGCAAAGAAATGGCTCAATAACATCTCCTTTTTCCCAGTCTCTGCAGGTATCCCACAACATTCCATCCTTGGAGCCATCCTATTCAATGTCTTCATCAATTACCTCCACAAGGCATGTAAAAATGACACCTTAATACAGTACACACTACAAAAATGATTCTACCATAATCTGCTCAGCTAATAACCCTGACAATTTACAAAAATTAACTCAGGAAGCATTTACCTCTACAGAAAGCTTGTTAACACACTCTCAGTTATACCTGAATTCACATTAATTTAAACTAATGTTTTTACCCTCAAACTTTATTCAAACAACAACCCTCGCTCTCTCTCTCTCTCTCTCTCTCCCCCCTCAAATACCATGAAAATTAAACTTGTCCCACAAATCAAATTTGTAGGCACGTATATTGATAAAGGCTTAAAATCTGACTACCATATTCAACATATAATAAAGAAAACACACCAAACTAGGCTTACTCTATAGAGCCAAAAAATATGCCTGATAAAACAAGAAAGCAGATTGCCTCCACTCTCCTTCTCCACTCTCCTCTTTACTGTGCACCAGTTTTTTGTAATGTGCAAGCAGTCCAGCTAAACAAACTTGAACAATGCTACAACAAGGTAGCAAAATTTGCTATAAATCTCAATCACAGAGGCCACCCTTGAACTGCCCTCACTTGATAATAGGTAGTTTGCCTTACAGTAGTTCCTAACTGTTACGGGTTTGCTGGGGTCACACCACTGATTTTTATTTTGAAGGAGACCACTTTAAATTGTGAGCTTTCCAGAGATGACACTACACTGGGGGTGGGTGCATCATTCTGACATATTTGTGAGCACCAGATGCAGTATTTGTGCACCCCTAGTGGGTAAATGGACTAACTGGTCCAGGGAGTTGTTGTTAAAAGCCCAGGAATCTCAGGGTCTGTAAATCTGGGAACATGCAGGATTCCAAGATTATAGACGGGTAGTTAAAGTCTGGCTTGAATATGATATTGGGTTGAATAACAAATGTTCCATTAGGTATAAGAATGAGCTATGGGTTGCTTGAGTCATAGAGGGTGATTTATAGTTTGCAAGGATGTGGTATGGGGCTCTACCTAAGATAATTTGGACATGAAGAAACTCAAGCAAATTATCTTTATTGACAAATGTTGAAGTATGTCTGTTTTTTATGTAGATTGAGACACCTCCACTTTTAGTCTTTACATGTGCAGTAGCTGGTCTAAATCTGTGGAAGGCATTGTATCTTTGCACTGCTGGGATGTCCTTCATGGTTTTAAACCATGTCTTTGTAACACTGATGTCTGCATTCTTCAAGAAGAGGGAAGTTTGGAGGGAATGGAGTTCCTTGTTTAGGCTTCTGGCAATTTAGATTACCTTAGGCTGATTTTCCTAAGTTAGAAGGTTTGTCAGTATGTCATTTCCTAAAAAAGGCACTTTGAGGGAAGGTAATGTTCTAGTCAATATTCAAAAGTCTAGTGGGGACAGGTGAAGACCATTGTTGTGAAAGCAGTGTGGTCTGTTGACCATATCCTCTCATGTTGACAAATAATGCACCCCCTTTGAATGACACAGCTAAGGCAATTATTAAAGTCAGTCATCTTTTCTTTGTATAGTGGCATCATCCTTGGTGAAAGTAGAATGCTGCCCAATGCTAGGCTCTTACAGGCTAGGGACACATGGTCTGAGAGCTCCATTATATCTCTCTTCATATAGCCAAGGGAGGTATGTCTCAAATCATTTACATGGACTATGACTGAGTCATACCGGTACTTGTGGATCAATGATCTCAGTGTGTGTGTGTGTGTGTGTGTGTGTGTGTGTGTGTGTGTGTGTGTGTGTGTGTGTGTGTGTGTGTGTGTGTGCGTGTGTTTGACTTGGTGGATCCTGGATTCTAATAGGCAACTGATTCTGATTTTCCTTTTGTTCAGCCTGGTGAATAAGGTACACATATGTCTCACAAAGAAGTCTGCTATGACTAGAGTATTGGGTAGTTTGTCAGCTTTGTAGTTGAGGCTCAGTGGGGTGTGGCTGCGTGTGTATGTAGTGTTGGGTGTTGTTTCAGTAATGTGTTTTTGGGTTTGCTGAGGATAATTGATGCAGGTCAAGTGGGAGGTCTTTGGACTTTAGGAAGAATGTTTTTAGTGCCTCAGTATATGTTGGTCTACGTGGCAAGTGTCAGAGGTATAGTGTGTTTGTGCATTTGTGTGTGTGTGTGTGTGTGTGTGTGTGTGTGTGTGTGTGTGTGTGTGTGTGTGTGTGTGTGTGTGTGCGCGTGTGTGCGTGTGTTTGTGTGTGACTAATAACCTGATTCTTATTTTGAGGCTTTTATGCATTGGTGCAGACATTCTCTGATTTCAGCAGCTGGAATATCTAGCCCTTCCAATAATAAATTCATATCTATAGCTGCCTGTTTAATTCTTTGCTTTCAGCAGTTTGAGTATTGAGTCCTTCCAATAATAATTTCACATTTACAGCTCCTTCAAACAAAAATTTCACACCAGTGGCTAGCTGGTTGTCAACTTTATAGATTTTCGGATAAAATTTGATAAATTGTAAATGATTCCTCAAAATTAAAATCATAGCTCTTCACATGCATGCACATTCTATGATAAAATATTCAGTTGCCCTTCTTTGGGCCTCTGTGACAACTGCACTTTGGCTCATGTTTTAATTGGAAGGATGCATCTTTGTTCTTAGGTATTGTGTTGAATGCTGAATATGGATTCCGCATTCAAAGGGTTTTTATGAACCCCCAGATCAGTCATTGTTTCATATGGAACACCAGGAACTATATAATAAAATATCTGTTAAAAATTCACACAGCAAAAGAAACCTATCCAAAGTCACATTGACAATTTACATCTCAGTGTATGCTTGTTATGACCCCCCTATAACTGATCTTTTTATCTCTTACTCATGTATATTGTTAAATTTTGAATTAATAATTATCTGCAACATATGTAAAGTTTAACCTTCTAAATATTCTATATGGGTTCCCATTGTTAGCTCAATGCAAGTAATTATGATCCTCAGAACTGCAGACTCAGGTGCTTAATAGCTGTCTTATGCCAACAATCAACATATAATAATGTCAACAGCTTTTCTGTAGTAGTCACGTCGTCAGTATTTTCAAATTGCCATGCTTTTATTTTGTTATAGCATATGAAAGCAGCTGGCTAATAACATGAATAGAAAAGAGCGTACTTAACATGGATGCAAAGTCAAAAAATGAAGCTGAGATGATACATTTTACTTCATGCTTTTGATTTTAAAAGTAATATAGCATTGTATTTTAAAGCACAAATATGAATTCCCTTCCTTAAGAGGCTTTCCTGTCATTATTTTAGTTAACTACCCATAGATACTGTATCATAAACTGAATAAATCTACTGCTGACATACACATTTCGCACCCTGATATTCAAGGAATGTTCTTTATGTCAGCCTAAATGTCAATGATTTAGGCTAAAAACATCCTATTTGTTTTTCTGCAGTCAATCAAGACTGAAGGACGATGGCATGTGTAGCAGGAAAAACTTTATAGGCCTGCCAGTTCAGTCAGTATTGAATGAAACAGAAACCTAATTACTTTTCATGAATGTATTTACCATTGAAATTTGTTTATCAGGGTAGAGAGCTAATTAAACTATGAATAATTGCAAGATAAATAAATGAAATTTCTAAGTCCATAGTTAGTTATTTGAAGAACAGCCACAGCATTTATTGCTTTCTTGAGAGACTCGTCAGATAGGCAGTCTCAGGTATTCAACTCAAGGAAGCAGGGCAAGTTCCTTTTGCAATAAACATTTGATGTTAGCATACGTCCCTGAATTTATGGGTAGAAATAAACCTCATGAGGAATGTCTGGTATGCTTCTTTCTGGAAAATGAATGTTTTGCATCCTGGCTACATAAAGCTACATATTAAATTTCAGTGATAACGCAGCTATCAGTTTCCACCTCACAGGTCCAGAGACAGGAGTCCAGTCATGACCACCAGTCACTGTCTATGCAGAATTTGTTTTCCCTATGTCTGCTTCTATTTGTTTACCTCCACGTGCTCTCAATATCATCCCGCTGCCCAAAACAGGTAAGTACTTTATTTATTGCATTTAACCCTGTGGGCCAGTTAACAGCAGACAAGAGTATGACAGAGGCCCAAACAATTACCTGGTTCACAAGTAATGAAACATTAGTAGTAAACAAAAAACAAAATCATCAGTCATGGTGAACAATTATAGCAATAACCCACGCCTGGGTGTGGGTAATGCTAAATTTACCCACGGCTGGCGTGGTTTGGTCCCGAAGCCCGAGGACCAAAAAGCAAACAGTGGGTAAATTTAGAATTACCCACACCCAGAAGTGGGTTATTGCTATTATACCATGACAT
>NC_056728.1:1855781698-1855916698 GCF_019279795.1 Protopterus annectens
AGCAGGAAAGCACTATGTGGGGCTGTGTTCAAGGCCATGCTACATGAGACTGAGGAAGTTCACATATATATATATGGTTCTAGGTTATAACACCGACAGCACATAACATCGACAATGACATCACCGACACCACATCATCGACAGTTCACAAACACGACACCGCACACACTCAACACATCATCACAACAACCAATAAACAAAACAAATTCCCTGACCAAAAACCACACACACAACACAAGCACACCTAAATCCTAACAAACAAACACTAAACCTTACATACACAACTATCCACAACCCTAACCAAAACCCTAACCCTAAGGTCCGTCACTATCGCACACTAACCTAACCCGCGCCCTAACCCTAACTCACTTAACCTGCCCCTAACCCAAAAAAATTCACTACTGCACCCTTACCTAACCCGCGCCCTAACCCTAACTCACTTAACCCACCCCTAACCCAAAACATTCACTACTGCACCCTTACCTAACCCGCGCCCTAACCCTAACTCACTTAACCCACCCCTACCCCTACAGACCGTCAACATCGCACACTTACCTTACTCGCACCCTAACGTCCGTCACTACCGCATACTTACACATCCTTTCCCCATCTCGGTGTTCTCCGTGTCGGTGTTTTCATCCGTCGATCTTCTGGCGTCGGTGATTTCGCTGTCGGTCTTCTCATCTGTCGATGTTGTAACCCAGACCCATACATATATATATATATATATATATATATATATATATATATATATATATATATGTTTGTGTGCTCTCACCCAGGAACCACCTCAAGGAAGGCATACATGCCAAGTGATTCAAAAACTTGCTCAGATGTCTAGAGCAGCATGGCCACCACTACTAATTTGCAATTTTGGCTATGATCAGCTCTCATGGAAGAGGTATGTAATGCAGATTTTAGTTGAAAGGTAGGGTCAGGAGGTGTGTGACTGAGTTTATGTGAGAGTCTGCATGTGACAGTGTGTGTGTGTGTGTGTGTGTGTGTGTGTGTGTGTGTGTGTGTGTGTGTGTGTGTGTGTGTGTGTTTGTGTGTGTGTCAGTGTCTGTGAGTGCATGTTTATTCGTGTCTACTGAGAGATAGCCCAAAGGATTAGTGGGGGGGTGAGGTAGGTGTGTGCGTATTTAGGTGTGTGTGAATGGATGAATGGATGAGTGCAGTTGTGATCAGGTGAATAAGGGTGTGTGTGTGTGTGTGTGTGTGTGTGTGTGTGTGTGTGTGTGTGTGTGTGTGTGTGTGTTTGTGTGTGTGTGAGAGAGAGATTCGGTGACTGTCATACCTCCACACACCCATAGAGTAATAAACATAATCTGCAACATTATGTGGTAGGACCACTAGCCACCAGGGATAACAGTACACTAGGGAGTAGTATGTAAGACATGTTTTAAAACAGCATTCACATGAATATGAATATCTGGGGGATGATGGGAGCACTAGCCACCAGGGAATACAACTCCAGTGCTGTATTAGCACTCAAACAAGTAGAGGGATCAGGGGTAGGGGGAACACTAATCACCAGGGCATACAATGCTTGTGCTATTACAACAATCAAACCAGTACATTTAGGGGAATATAAAGAGATAAAATAGAATTTTAGTTCCTATTCATTATTTGAAGCTTGTTTTTATAGATATTAGTGCATAAATTGTAAACATGTTTAGAATTTCTTCATCTGAGTTAATCAAGACCGCACCTGCTTTCATTACTGTAACATATATAATGAGTTTTTAACTGTTATATTATTAACCAGTGATTTTGATAGAGTTTGAGCTTACGCACAAAATGAGGTTAACATTTTTTCATGTTGGGAAAGGTTAGTCATGTTGTAGATGTTGTTGATGTTATTTAATTTGCTGTTTAGAGTTTTAATAATAATGTAATGGTATATTTTAATTTGATCCTTTACGTTCTTATTATATATTATGTCTTAACATTTTAAAATAAGTAGCCTTACATGCAAAAATACCTCACAATTTTGTTTTATTGTTTCCCATTATATGTAAAGTTCAATATCAGAATTGTGTAAGCTATTATAAAAGTTAGTCATATAAATTGAAATTAAATCAATTATTTCTGACTCCCTCAACAGTCCATGGTCACGTGAACAGTTCCATCATGTTTTTATGTTTTTGATGAAAATTAGAAAAAAATACATAGCAATAGTTACCCTGGTTAGGCGATTGGTATAATTTATTTATTTAACATTTGTAGACCGGGAAAGTCCAACTAGGACAGAGCCTATTTTCAGCAGATGCCCAGGGAGAAATGCTCCAGACGAATGTCTTTGGAATGTGGGAAGAAACCCACATGAATGCAGGGAGGGCATGCAGACTCCACACAGGAGCCATCCTAAACAAGAATTGAACTGGAGAACCTATTGCTGTGAGGTAACAACGTTAACCACTGCACCATCTTAACCGCTGCACCACTGTGCTACCTAAAGGTTTGGTTAAGGTGCTTTCCCTCACAGACAGATGGTACATGTTTTGATTCTCAGGAAGCATGCCTAGGCTTAAAAAAAGCTGCCCCATGGTCAGTAGCCTAGTAATCACCAATGAAACTATGAATCCTTACAATGGTCTGAGAAATATGCAGTTCTTTATTGATGACACTGACTGTTAATGCAAATTCTTGATATATGAGAAAGCCTAGTTGTAGATAGAAAACAAAGTAAGTGAACTAGTTAGATAATAGATCCATATATTGGGAATTTTGCAACCGCTGAAGCCCTAGCTGCTTAAATTCCACTGACTAGCAGAAGGGAACTTGAGCAGCTATAAACCTGCCTGCCTGGCTGCCTGAATAAATATTTGAATTTGAATGCGAGTTCATAGGCAAAACTGCCACAACTGTTAGATGCAATCCAGTGCTTGCTTTGGAACAAGGAAGTGAGGAGGGGAAATGGGGAGGGAGACTTTACTGTAGGTTAACATAGGGGATCACAAGGTTAAGGTTAAGGAGATGAGGGGAATTTTAGGTTTAGGGAGTGATTGAGAGGTCATGGAAGGTTATGCTTAGGGAGGGGAGGGGAGGGGAGAGGGAGTTTAGGTTTAGGGAGCTATCGGATGGTAGACGGCAGTTAGATTTAGGGAGAGATTGAAAGGTAGAAGGAGGTTAGGCTTAGGGAGAGAATGGAAGGCAGAAGGAGGTTAGGTTTAGGGAGGGATCAGAAGGCAGAAGGAGGATAGGTTTAGGGAGGGATCAGAAGGCAGAAGGAGGTTAGGTTTAGGGAGGGATCAGAAGGCAGAAGGAGGTTAGGTTTACGGAGAGATTGGAAAGTGGTGGAAGGTTAGGGTTAGGGTTGGGAGGGGGATTTTAGGTTTAGGTTTAGAGAGCAATCTGAAGGTAGCAAGAGGTTAGATTTAGGGAGTGATCAGGAGATTAGGGTTGGGGAGGGGAGGGCGATTTTAGCTTAAGAGAGAGAGAGGAGGGTATCATGGGTTAGGGTTAGGGAGTGGATGGTAGGGGAATTTTAGCTTTATTGACTGATTGGGAGTTTAATTTTAGAGAATTTGTAAACGTTTTTAAGGTTACAGTTTGGGTACTGGGAAGAATAGTTAGTCTTTGCTAGCTTCATGAGAAACAAGTCAATGTGAGTTTGGGCACTTGCAAACACGAGTGAGTAGAAATAGGAAAGTGTATATCAAGCTAATGGTACACAAGCACTTGCAGTAGACCCAAACATTTTAGTATGGTTAATTAGATTTTATTCTTTGTGCAAATCATTACACACATTGTAAACACTTTTTGCTGAATTTGGAAATTAGATTATATACTGAACTAAAAAAGTTGATTTGGCTGGAACAAGGAACATTAACAAATGGGTAACAATAAAGGTATGTCAGTTGTGTCAGTATTATTAAAAAAGTATATTATGTTACTAAAGCTTTCAAAAGCATATTACTTAGTATCCCCCATGTATACCTGCCTGTGAAGCAATTATTTTAACCTCCAATGAGATTTTGACGACGATGTCCAGACCTTACTTATTTCTATAACGGCTTGAGGCTATAATTGTTGTAATCCAATTTTTGATTATCTTGCTTCATTGTTTTTGTATGAAGTAATATGAGATATAGATTTGTAAAAATAAGAATGATGAATTTTCTTTTATTTGATATCTGTATGTCTTCAGTTTTCATTCATCAAGTCTCTCTATGTTTAGATCATTGTGTGAAGTTGCTGACTGTATTGAAATGTTACTTAGTCTTATTTTTTTACTGATTCCAGGTTTTTCTTTTATTAAGACATGACTAGTTCAAGATATATGTCTGCATGTTGGAGATGAGGTTGCTATGTATTGCACAAGGTTCTGACTACTCTATTCAGCCTTTCCCTGAGCCTATCCCCATATTTCTTAATCTGAAAAAAAATATGCAATGGAAAATGTGCTAAAAGGGTAACTATATTAGATAATACAATAAGACAAAGTAGATCATCATCATAATCATCTTCATCATCATCAATCCCCTTGTTCCCATTTTCTATATGGGCCCTCGAGGTGTTGTGTTAACTGTCAGCACCTCCCTCAGTTTAATGCCGCACTCCTGCCTTCTTCAACATTCATGCCTGACTGTTGCAGATTTTTTCTCACACAATCCGTTTATCTCTTTCCTTGACAACCTCATTTTCTCTTGCCTTCTTCCTGTCTGTCCCAAATCTTCTTCACCAGATTGCCTTCTGCTTCTCTGCACATGTGCCGGAACCACTGTAATCTGTTACCACCCATCTCAGGCACTTCAGTTCCATCACCTATAGCTTCCTCATCTGCACTTCCTTTATTGCCCAGGTTTCTGTACCATACAGTAGTACTGGTCGCACTATTTTCTATACCTTACCTTTCAGCTTCTTTGACATTCTTATGTCATTTACTACACCTGACACTCTATGCCAGTTGGCTGCAACCCTCTAATTCTAGCTTTGGCCTCTTCATTCAGATGTTCCTTCTCCTCGGCCACCCCTCCCACATACTTGAAGTTGTTAACCTGTTCCACTGTGTCCCCTTCTATCTCAATTCTCAGCTTCTTCTGATTTCCACAATTTGTTGCCATTACTAATGCCTTATCTGTACTCAGCTTCATTCCATGATCCTTCAGTTATGCATTCCATTCTCTTATTCTTTGCAGAAGTTCTTGCTCAGAGTCTACCTGTAATGCCATATTGTCTGCATACAGCAGCTTGGTTGATCTGTTACCTCCGACTTGTTTGCTAATGTAATCCATCACCAATATGAACAGTAGTGAGCTTAGAGGTGAACCGTGATGCACACCCACTCCTACTGGGAACCCTTCTGTAAGACCAAACACTGTTCATACTTGGGTCATTGGGTCCTTGTACATAGCCTGCACTAATTCTACCAATGTTTCAAGGACTTCAAACTACCATAGGACTTGCCAAATCAGCCTTCTTGGGACCTTCTTATATGCTTTCTCCAAGACTAGGAATGCCCAGTTGCACTCTTTCCTCATCAATATCTTCTTCTCAACAACTTGTTTCACTGCAAACATTTGATCAGTCGTACTGTATCCTAATCTGAATCCAAACTGCTCATCTCCCATCTTACTTTCTATTACTCTGCTTATCCGTTTATCAATCACCTTCTCCAGAACTTTCATGCATTGTGACAGGAATGTGATACCTCTGTACTGCCCAAATTTGTGGATGTCTCCTTCTTTCTTGTACACTGACATGATTTTTCTTATTCTACAATCATCTGAGATATGCCTTTCTCTCCACACTGCTATGAGCAACCTTAGGAACCATTTTTCCCCTATTTCACCCAACATCTTTATCATACCTGCTGTGACCTCATCTGAGATGCCACTTTCCCTGACTTCATTTCCCTTTGTGCTGTTGTTACTTCTTCTATGTTGGGCTCCTTTTCTTTTCTCACTATAGGCTATGTCTGGGCCATTACAGCTACTAGAATGACTGCTTCCATCTGCCTTTGATGTCCAGTGGACTGGTGAGCAGGATGTTGCTGGTACCCCTTATGAAGGGTGACTGACTCTCTTCTTTATCTTTCTGTCTTTGCCTTACAACCTGATACAGTTCCTTTGTGCCACCTACTGACCCACTTTCCAGAAGTTGGTAGAGCGTCTCTGATGCCATTTTCTTTGCTATTGCAACTCGTTTCTTCGCCTTTGTGTTAGCCAATCAGTATTCCTTCCAAGCCTGGTCTGTCTTTTCTATCTCCCACTTTTTCCTGCACTCCTTCTTTCTTTTGATGACTTTCTGGGCTTCTGCATTCTACCACCAGCCTTGCTTGTGTACCTTATTTCCATACCTGGCTCGGCCACAAATTTGTTCTGTAGTTCTCACATACTATTTTGAGGTGCTGCCACTCTTCTTTAACTCCACCTATTTGCTCCTCTTCCTGGGGTGCTAGTGCCCTGAGTAATTCCTTGAACTGTTGTACTTTATCTCCAGTCAGCTTCCAGGTCTTCAGCCTGGTCTCTGTTGACTTTAGAGCCTTGTCTGACCACTAATTGCAGCTGAATGTGACCACCAGTGGTTTATGCTATGGTGCAACTGACATTGCAATTACTGATTCTACCCAGTGTCCTTTTCTTATCAGGAGGAAGTCACCCATTTTAACTAAATTGCAGGCATTTAAAACCCACAAGTTATTGTATGTTTAAAAATGCATTGAATATATTTACTAAGTCTTCATCCACGTCTACTCAAAGGTAAAACAAGTAGTCTATGTTGTAAAATAAACTATAATTGTAGTAATTAAATTATAAATCATCTTAGATACCAAATTATCAACAGTTAATTTAAATTAAATCATAAATTACCCACCAAATTATCAACAGTTAATAACAACTAGCCCTTGTTAAACTAAATATACTTGTCTTATTCTTGATACAATCTTCAAGTTTGACTACTGTATAGTTTCAAAATAAGTCATATATGTATTTCTATAAATTAAACTAGTCATCCTATAAGAACCATAGCTTGTCGAGGATGCACGTGTTCCTGCTTTAAATAATCACCATTACTAATTATGATCCGATTATATATATCACAAAAATTGTTTGACAAGTCATCAGCCCTAATTGACTACATATGTAAGAATGAATAAAAATAATAATTATCACATTTTGCATAGTACAGTACCTGATCTGATGAATTAACTGCACCCCATTTTCTAATGCCTTAATAATATCTTTGTATTTGTCCTCTACGCTGCATGACTACTATACAGAGACAAACCATAAAATAATATGATGAAGTGCAACAAAGATATTGTATTTATTTTGCATGTTTGGCAGTCCCAAAGCGTCTAATAGCTGAATTGCTGCAGTTTTCTCTGTTGCTTAATTCTACCACTCATGCTACAGATTCCAAAGCCTCTAGTCTGCATGACTCAAGGGTAGGGCAATAGGGTATCTTCAAAATGTAAAAAAATAAATCATCTTGTAGTGATTAACCTTCTCATTTTGAAATTGCTTGGGTTGTCTCTGTAGCACATTATTACCAATGTGTGTATATATTTTATATCCCATTATCATGCATTCATAGACACGTGGAACAAGAATATTTACAAACTGCCATTTTTAATTGATAATTTTTCATTCTATGCAGTTTGTAGAAATGTTTAAAATCCATTTGACCACTATTTTAAAGCTTTTGGTTTGAGAACATTACATATGTTAAACATATTTTTTATTTGTTTTTTTTTTACCTGTATTAAAAATGAATACCAGCAAAAAGAGAATGTGTCTGGTATCATCTTGTACTTTAAAAAGATGAAATTCTTTTTCAAATTGGATTACAATGTAAAAAGCAGCCATACAAAAATGGTAAACAAAAGACAGATGCAATGCTGACCCAGTATTTGAACTTGCACAGCATCTTTAGAAGCCAAAATCAGGAAAATACAACCTAGTACTAAAATTACTTTATTGAAAATGTGTGAACAAGCACAAATTACTGGTAACAGCAATGTTAAAGTTATTCACTTCTTTAAACAAAAATTAAACAGACCAGTGCAGTCAGAAAATAACACATACTTATCTGACATATTATTCTATATTGTTAAAACCTGGTAAATGTTAAGACCACATTCTCACACCCATAAACAACCTGAAAATAGTTATAACACCACATTAAGTACTTAAAGGCAATTTCATAGTTTTGCATTGGATATTACAAAGATAAATGTCTCACTGTAATAGCTGGCAGATTTAGGGGAAACTGCTGAATAAATCAGAATGGCAATGCAAAAATCCATTTTCTTCTATTTGCATAAATAAAAAAATGCATATTGTGTGCTTTTGGAAACATCAGCATTCACTTATACTATTTCAATACTCAAAGAAAGAGATGTAGTCATGAAATTGTTTTGATATATTTATGTATGTGTATATTAATACAACTTTGTTTTACCTTATGACCTGCTTTAGAGGTTTGTATTGATTCAGTAAGTAACTTACTAGAAGTATTTTTGTTTCTCATTTACCACAAATGAAACAAGATTCAATGTAATGCAAACAATATTCTGCTAGTACTGTTTTAACTTCCCAAATTAGCTACTTTAGGTAATTATTTTAAAATCTAATAGTACCAGAGAGTCGCCTAAACCGATAAAGCAGTGTGATATACTACCTTTCTTCAAATGGTACCTGGATAATTAGACAGGTTCTCATAAATTCATTTGCGGCTTGACTGTCATAGGCCTGATTGAGAGGGGAGGTACAGTCTAGGGAGGGAATTGGCAAGACATAATGGTTGCAGGAGTCTGTAGCTTTGATGTTTCTATAATTTCTACGAACAGAAACCTCTATCAAGTTTAAATTTGAATAATCTTTTAAACAAAAGTTGAGCTTCTTGAGGTGTATAAGTTGATATTTATTTCTCTTGAAAGGGAATTACAGCCTGGAAGGAAATGCCAATCAGAAATATTACATTAGTGGAGATTAAGCAGTCATAAAATGAAGCTATTCTTTCACTTTACAGTGGAATGCTGATCGAAAATCTACAATTATTGCACTAAAAATAATTGTTAATGATCTTTTGGGGGCAATTTAAACTGTGGCATTTCTGGTGTTTTTAAATCCTTTGAAGGCAGCATGTGCCAAAGCACTGGATATTAAACACAGTTATTTAAGTGTTTCATTTTTCAAACTATTTATTTGTTTGTTCATTGTAAGGAGATAATTATTGCACCAGTTTTAAATATTACAGGCATCTATACTTTTGTATTCTGACAATACTCCATCCAGTTGCTAAATTACTTTAAAGTAAACATACACACACACACACACACACACACATATATATATATATATATATATATATATATATATATACATATATGTCTACATACGCGCACACAATAACACACACACACACACACACACACACACACACACACACACACACACACACACACACACACACATACACACTGGTGTATGGTAACTAGTTGAAATACACAAACATCAAATTATTATTGAACAAAGCCAGCATATCAAATAATACTCTAATAAGCAAATATAATGAAAACAAATAAGACTGAAAAAGGAAACATTTTCCTTTTCCAATCATATAAGAAAAACCCTACAATCACTTTCATACCAAATTTGTCTGAAGTGTGGTGGTGACACCAAAGACACCAAAAGGATTTTTTTTAAGGTAAAGTGCTTTGCATCCCTGTACAACCTTAACAATGCATGCTAATCATAACCCTACCCTTGCCACTAACCCTAACCCTATGTCTTACCTAAGAAAAAAAATTCAGTAACATTACCCCTACATGAAACAGTTCAGACATATTCTGCATACAAAAACACACATGGACACACAGTGAATCACTCCTCTTACCAAGTCCTCACAATAAGCTTAACCTGCAAACAATCACATGCACATACCCCTTAACCAAATACTAAACGTTTGCTCTATCTAAATATTTCAGCACTCCAACAGAAACCCCAGTTATCTGCCATAAGCCATCTCCATCTGCTTCACAACTGCAACATTCAACTAACAGAGCACCCAAAATAAGACCATTAAACCACTTTTATGAATGTGCCTTGTGTGCAATTCATATGTGTGGTAGTTGGAATACAGAAAACCCTTTTGTAGATGGTTGCAATTTTGACTCTGGAAGACTGAAGACTGGGACAGTGCGGATTGGGAGATATACCCCTTTTCCGCACTGTAGGGAAATCTCGGAGTTGGAATATATAAGTGGCAGGGGGGTGTGGGGGGTTGGGGGGGGTTCAAGAGGACTTGCCCCCTGCAAAAACATGACTGTCAGCACTTTGTCATATGGATCTGGTCTGTACATACTGCTGCAAAGGGGACACCGGAGTGCAGAAGTCGAATTCGACTTTGCCTGCATTAGTGTCTGATATTTCACCCTACTTTGTATTCTAAACATCGAACATCTAAACTGCATTTCTGATAGGTTTACATTCTTATGTTCAGTGTTTTAATAGTAAACCTATAAATATATATATATATATATATATATATATATATATATATATATATATATATTTAGATACACGCACACACACACACACACACACACACACACACACACAAATACACACACATACATGCATATATTTACATGAAAACAAATGCAGTTATGTGTACAGACAGCATTTATATTCTGCACAACATGGAGGATTATGATCAGGTCTCTGATTATAACCAACTAATTATGCAGTTGACTTAAGCTATTATAACTTTGTATGATGTCTGGCCAAGTAGTTCCTTTATCTATGTTGCTGATTTACCTTTTCTGGACATTGTCCTGATATGCTGTGTTTTTTTTTTTTTTGAGCCAGCTTATTATGGGTTTGAAACATGGATGACAATTTTACCTCAAGAGTGAAGCTGGAGAAGTGAATCTGGGAATCCAAGAGTAGCATACTGCTCACCCTCGCAGCAAAACAAATCTGGACAAAGCCTAAAATAACAGGAGGCCAAATGCCCAAAAATAGGGATAGATTTCAAATATTGCTCTTATAAACTTAGATAGTTGCCAGAATAACAAAATTTGTGTTAGCATGCATTTTTGATGGATATAAATTCTGAAACTCAAATGTTTGTTGTTATTTAAGTGACTTCACTTGTCAGGGGTTTGCCAGAAAACCACACTTCTGGGCATTTGAGAGGTATGATGTGGAGAATACAAAATAAGTGGTATAATTGGTGTGACCTGATCATAATTCTTTATAGTGCTTGGAGCTTTATCTGCTCCATTAACTACCAGTTTGAAAAAAAAGAAAGAAAGAAAGAAAGAAAGAAAGAAAGAAAGAAAGAAAGAAAGAAAGAAAGAAAGAAAGATAAAGAAAAAATGTAGGAGCGTGAAGTGTTTTTCAAGCTTTGAAAGTCTTTGAAAGCTGGTGAAACACTTTAGCACTATCAAACAGACTGCAGGCAGAATGGAAGTGTCATTCTGAAGAATGAACAGATTAAAAAGCTGTTAAACACTTTGTTCTGTCACACTGTTTATTATTGTAAGTGAGAGTGAAACATCTGACATCCTTTAAAACTGTTTTAACTTCTGACGGTATTCTCTGCCAGCCTATACTTTCTGCTGTCAATCCTCAACATGAGATCTGATCTTAACAGTGCTTAGAGGTAATAAACACTCTTGTCCTTTCCCCATTTTTAGAGCATAATATAGATGCTCTATACAGTACATAGTTGTAAAGTCCGAATTACACATTTACATCTGTAGTACAAAGTACTCTTTGTGTATTCCTAGTAATGTGTAAAGGCCTCCTTACTGTAGCCCTTTTTGGAGAGCTAAAGACGAGCTATCAGTCTGGTAAATCTGTTTATGCTCACCTCTTGTCTTTTCCAATTAGACTTTTCAGCAGGGGCTGTTAAATCAGTTCAATGGCTACTTTTCAGAATGAAACATTCAGAAATGCTTCAGACTAAGACTTTTTTCTTTCATTCCTCTCTCCACTCAGTGCACCCGAATGCATTATTCTTAACCACTTTTATTCTCTATATTTATTAACAACTGTTTTAGCCACCCTAAAATGCAGCTCAGTATACAGATAACCACTCACTCCTAAAGAATGTGAATATGTGTGAAATGTGAAAATAACATGTAAATATGATTGCAAGTTATGTGATTCTTTTATCAACAGGCTGCTGTTAAAAACTGAAAGCAAAATTTAAAATGCAAAAAAGATTCACGTAAAATTCAATTTCCATGTGTTCTGAGCTGATTTGCCTTACTCCAGTGATCTGTTAGGAACCTCTGTCTGTGAGCTCCATCAAACTCTTCTGTACATTATTTGGTACAGTACATTCTTCTTCTTTTACATACCTATTACTAGGTTAGAACCTATGAAAACCCCTTAACTCAAGTTACCTCATATTTATTTATTTATTGACATCTGATTACTGAGAAAGTCAGACTGGGTAGAAGCCCATTTTCAGTGGAAGCCTGGGGAGAAAAGCTCCAAATTATTACAAAACATTTTAAGGACAATACTTTTACAATCTTCAAAAAATAAAACAAAAACATCTGCAGTTTAAATAATTATAACAATTTAACATAATATAAAAACATTGGTTAAGAAGCAATACAAGTTATATAACAATCATTAAATATAGAAACATTTTAGACAGTTTGTAGGGAAATTAAAGGTAAGTTAGTCTAATACAAACAGGAATTGAAATATGAAGTGATGGAAAACAGGCTTATGGTATATTTAGAAAGAAAGTCAGTCAGATAAGATAATTTGATTGAAGTAAGGAAGTAAGTGAAGAAGGGAGAGTAAGGAGGTATAAGGAATGAAAAGGTACTTGTTCACATTTAGGGATACAGTTTATCCTGGTTTTGAGCAAGAACACAAACAGATTTCAGCTAGGAAGTATTTTAGAGTGGTTTTGAAAGATAGGAGGGAGGGCATAGACCTGATGGATACAGGTAAGGAGTTCTAGGCCTTAGCAACCTTGTGCAAGTACAGACAATGCCCAGCAGACATACACATTGGTGTGTTATTCCTAGATTCTGCTCTTTCACTGCATTCCTTCATAGAATCAATAGTGCAAAATGTGCTAAGTGAATGTCTACATTCAGAAGTATTTAATCCCAAAACATGAGTATATTCTTCTAACCATTACAATCTGTTCTACTTAGATTATCAGTCACTGCAGATTACAGTTAAATGATAGGTTAGCCTGAGATATTTCATGGGTGTAGAGAACAATTCACCATTTTTTTCAGAAATATAAATAACATCATTGGCCATTCTGTGGGGCAGAAGTAAGATAAAAGAAATCTGAAATAAGCAAGTACTGTCAGTAGAGTTTTTGGGGGAAGGAGTTACCGCTCCTTGGGTTTGAGCTGTAATGCAAGGCATCACCGGTAATATCAGCATACCTTTTGACAGGTGAAAACACAGAAAACTTTTTACAAAAAAATGTTAGCCAAATGAAGACTTAAACCTTGGGTAATGGTTCTTTGGCTTCTTCTAGTCAAGGGATAGGCATCTCAGGGACGTGCTATTGACAGTACTTGTCTTCCAGAATGTGCAGTGGACTCTGGGTAAGTCCGTTATAAAAGACTGGAAGACACTAATTCTGGTAGCATCATCCAGTTAGTATAGCTTTGACATAAGGTATATCTGGCACTGTTTCAAAGTGACTATAGGATTACAAACATGGGGTGAATCTGGCACTGCCTCAAAGTAACCATAGGATTACAAACATGGGTTGAATCTGGCACTGTCTCAAAGTGACCATAGGACTACAAACATGGGGTGAATCTGGCACTGTCTCAAAGTGACCATAGGATTACAAACGTGGTGAATCTGGCACAGTCTCAAAGTGACCATAAGATTACAAATGTGGTGAATCTGGCACAGTCTCAAAGTGACCATAGGATTCCAAACATGTTGTGAATCTGGCACTGTCTCAACATGACCATAGGATTACAAACATGGGGTGAATCTGGCACAGTCTCAAAGTGACCATAGGATTACAAACATGGGTTGAATCTGGCACTGTTTCAAAGCAACCAAGGGATTACAATATTGGAAGCAACAATTTCCTTATGGGTTTTGTCTGTTCTGACCTCAGACTAGAGATAAATGTGACCTTAGATGGGGTGTTTTCAGCATTGCAGTCAATTAATAAGAATTATTGCTAATGTCTGAGTCGTGAGTTAGGAATTAGGAAGGATAATATCACTCTCAAGCAACTGGACAGCCAAACAGACAACAAGATTATTATGATGAATTAAAAAAAATGAATCACAGGACAGATTATTGAGCTGTCAAAGGACAAAAAAGGGGAGGGCAAGAATTACGTAGAGAATATGTATGTCACTAAATCTAGGTGCTTTAAATTTGTTGTGTCTTTGTTGCCTGTAAAATAATTAAAATGTTCTCCAGATTAGTGGGTAACTGCTGGAAGTATAAAAAAGGGGTAAGGTGAGACTGGTATCATATAGTCTGGATCTGCAAGGGGTTAAAAATCTGAAGATGAGTTTGTAGAATATACTTGAGGAAATACAGCTTTTTATTAGGGTGAGTATGACCACAGGATTTTTCAAATTGCAATACTGGCAGTAAGAGGGTGTAGTGTAGCCCTCATGTCCCACCTTAGTAATACATGCTGACTCTGTCCCTGCCCCTGCCTCCAACCCTACACCTTACTTTAAAAAATCTTCCATTGACAGTACCATTATACAAGACATACTCAGACATACAAACCACATACCAAGACACATTGTCAAAACTACATCTAGCTCTTTACCTCACCCTGACCAAACCCTAAAATACACACACACCCGCACACATCTGTTTCCTTACCTCACCCTGACCAAACCCTAAAATACACACACACACGCACACATCTGTTTCCTTACCTCACCCTGACCAAACCCTAAAATCCACACACCCGCACACATATATTCCCTTAGCTAACATTGACCCTAACCCTGCAATACACACATTCTTGGATATAAACACATTATCATCTATCCCATTACCTAACCTCATTCCTAATCCTAACACCCAGACACACATGCAAATACTCTCACTCATTTACAAACACCACCTTCCTGTATTGACAAAACACACTTTTGTGAATTTCAAGGTTCAATTATCTGAACATTTGACAATCTCTACTGCCCCTTGTATTTGTCAACCAAATGTATATTTGAGAAAGCACAAGGAAAACACAGACATATAGAAATATAAATAGATATATGGATTGATACAGACACAGTTAAGTTCATCTTTTTTGCCTTTACATCCAGTCACAGTTACTGAAATATATCACTGAAAAACACTTGTCATCTAAGCACATTTGACTGAATCACTATTCATAAAAAACTATATAAGGCTATAAACTATTACTGCTGGTGTGGTTTAGGATGTTAGGATCATAGGAATTACAAGGCAAATTAGTGTAACACCTTCTAACCCATCTATATAAGTTTATGTACAAGCAATGATTCACTCTCTATATGTGTGATTTTTTTTTCTATGATTATGTCATGATGGAGTTACTATATTTAAGTAAGGAAGTATTAGAGTTCAAGTTACCCTGTGGATCACCTCTGAAAAAAAATTTTGAAGTAATATTTGTTGTATTTGGAATTTTCTGTGAAATTTGATTCACACAATACATGTTTTAGATGAAATGCATTTTCAGTGATTTTGCAATGATTTGTTTTTCCATGAAAAGGCAATTATATGAATGTCATACACTCATACAGATAGATATATATCTTTCTAACTCTCTCTCTCTCTCTCTATATATATATATATATATATATATATATATATATATATCCATCTATAAATATATATATTATATATATATATCCATCTATAAATATATATATTATATATATATATATATATCTATATATATATATATATATATATATACATACACACACACACACACACACACACACACATATATATATATATATATATATATATATATATATATATATATATCTGTGTGTATAAAACCCTATTAAATTATTGAACACTCAAAGGAATAAACAACAGAATATCTAACCAAAAAGTTTGAAAACCTACAATATTGGCATGGGCCACAACATACACAACACCTTTTCTTTGTGTGTGTGGGGGGGGGGCAAGACCCTATACCCCAACACCCCCTGATAATTAAATATTTACCAACTCTGAGATTGCATCACATTGGGGAAAGAACCAATACCCCATTCCCTGCTGTGCCACAATCCCGCTCAGTAGACTACCCATTCTATTCCATGTTCTGGGTTTAAGAGTGCTCTATTTCTATATTCTGTCATTTGCTTATTTGACCACTCAGTAATTTAATAGGGATATATATATATATATATATATATATATGGGAGCCCTTCATTTCTTCGAACTTTCAAATGTTCGAAACTAATATGGCCAACACCATATGAGTGAACGTTTGAAAAGCCAACAAATGATAGCGGAGATCCTGCTACAGTGTGGGACTGGGAGATTCCCCTTTCCTGCACTGTAGTGCGATCTCGGACTGACAATATTTAAGTAGCAGGGGGTGTGGGGGGTGCAGGGGGGCTTGCCCCCTGCATACCACAGTTTTATTTACAGGTAGGTAAATGGTGCTATTTCAGGATGTCAGTGTTTTGGAATGTCGATCATATGGTGTCAGCCATATAAAAGTTGTCATTCTGAACGGTCAACATTCTGAAGTAGACCTATATATATATATATATATATATATATATATATATATATATATATATACATATATGTGTGTGTGTGTATACATAAATAAAATGAAATGTGGGTTTGCTCTGTGTGCTTTTCCTCTAAGGCAGATCAGGTTGAAATGGGTTTTCTACTCAGCACACTAAGGCAGTTATAAAATACATAAACAAATAAATTAATCCATCCTAGATGGTAATTCATAGCTATGCTTCAGTGTAATCAAGGCAATAATTCTACCAACTGCAAACATATCACCAGTCTCTCAAAAAACAGGAACAAGTAGAGAGTTGTTCACTCAACATCTAGTAATCATATACTGCCATGTGACTAGGAAACTCCATTCACTATATCTGATATAATCTTATGATCAAAGTCTTAGATTAACTGAATCTAATGCTGGACGTTCAGACTTACAAATACATGGTACACACAAGGTAATTGCCAATAAGGCATCATTGTGACCCACCTACACTTACACACGACAAAAGAGCAAGCCTAAAAATATTACTGACAGCAATGCAGTTAGCAAAGATATTTTAAGATGATAATACAAACTTAGTTACAGTGGCAAAATAAAAGAGCAAGAAAGATGGCCGGTACCATTTTTTGAAGTCCAGTAATGTGCAATATCATGAACTCTGACTTTGTGATAAGGTTGTATCACTTAGACAGTTGTGAAATTAATGTCACATCACAGTTATTATTTGTTAAGAACCTTCATGCCTTTCAAGCAAAGGATAGAGGTGAAATATTCTTATCATTATTAGCAGTGCCATAAAACTGCTAACTGTTGCATACCCTCTGTTTTATCCTAGTAACGTATTTTAAGTAGGACAAATGAGAAGATAAGTTTGAAAATGTATATGGAACAGGGTAAATCCAGTAGCTCTACATTCTGAATTACAACATGTGTATTAAGATTGTTGCATTTTGTTTATTATGTCATCATCATCATCATCATCAGCCCCCTTTTTGCCATTTTCTGCACAGGGTTGAGGTGTTGTGTTAACTCTCAGCACCTCTCTCAGTTTAATGCCATACTCCTACCTTCTTCAACACTCATGCCTTTCTGTGCCAGATCTCCTTTCACACATAGGATCATAGGATCATAAGAAGTTACTAGGCTATTGGCTCCGAGGCCCTTACAAGCCTAGCAAAGAATATAGCTCATGTTCTGACAAGCCAGCACCTGATGCCCCTGTCTAGCAGGGACACCGGTGGAATCCCATGGGGTGTATTTTCTGTTCCTCATCCAGTTATCCAGGTTGCACTTAAAAAGTGTTAATGAGGTACTCTGCTTGATGTGGAGTGGAAGTCTATTCCACAGAAGGGGAAGTCGCTGGGACACAAATCTGTTCCACCAACAAGTCCTATTGATGCCACAGACCAGGTTGAGATTGTGCATGCGGGTTACTCGAGTGGAGCTAGACTTTTGGATATGCAGTAGTCCCATCAAGGTGGGGTCTGAGATTGCTTTGTATGCCAGAAAGAGGTCACCTCTGAGGAGTCTGTAAGAGACTGAATAGAGGGACAGGGCCTTTAGCCTATGTGTGTATGGTAGATGTTTGAGGTCCTGAATTCTGCTGGTGAGGAACCTCTGTGGTCTCTCCAGCTGCTGCATGTACTTTGTGAGGTACATGCCGAAATGGGCATTGTACTCAATAATGGGTCTTATAAGGGAAGAATACAGGGATGTTATGACCACCTTGTCCCTGGATGAGATACTCTTACTAATGAGGTGGGCCATGTAGAAAGCTTTCCATACAATGAAGGCAACATGGTGGTCAAAAGTCAGTTTGCTATCTACTTGGGTTCCCAAGTCCCTCACAACTGATTGCGTGCTTAGGAACTTGTTAATAATGTGATAATTTGTGAGGATGTCACTTTCCCCAAAGGGAATGATGATACATATTTTGGAATTCAGTTTGAGGCCATGTTTCTGGCACTAGTCATATGTTTGGGTGTGACCCTCTTGGAGGATGTCCACATCACTAGGAGAACTGATGACAGCATCCAGCTTACAGTCATCTGCAAACTTGGTCAACCATAGCCCACTGGTTTTGGCTTGCACCTCAGAAAAGTATATCCCAAACAACAAGGGCCCCAAGACTGATCCATGGGGTACACCACTCATTTTGGGTCGACTGCTTGAGGTGGCTTCTCCTATTTTGACTAGGTAGGGTCTATCAGTGAACCAATTTGCTACCCATCTGGTAATGGATTCACTTTAGAAGCTCGAAATACTGAAATATCGAAATTCAGTATTTCGAGCCTATAAAGTGGAATCCTGAAAATAACGAAACCTCAAAAGCACAAAATTCAAAACCTCGCACACCTGAGATTTTGAATTAGCACTTCTGGTGTTTCTCTGTGGTTGTGGATTCAGGTAAGTGTTTATTTGTTAAGGGTTTTGGGTAGGGGCTGTGGTGTGTGTTAGTGTGTTTTGTTGTTGTGATGTGTGTGTACAAGGGAAATGTAGCTTGTGTGGTGGTGTTTTGTGTGTGTTTGTATGTAGTGCAACCTCGGAGTTAGAATATTTAAGTAGGGGGGTGTGGGAGGTACAGCCCCCCACATGGGGCATGCAGGGGTGCTTGCCCCCCTGCTTCTATGTAGTAGAGACCTTGTGTTTGTTTGTGGGGAGGAAGGTGTGTGAGTGTTTGTGTGTGTGTGTGTGTGTGAGAGTGTGTGTGTGTGTGTGTGTGTGTGTGTGTGTGTGTGTGTGTGTGTGTGTGTGTGTGTGTGTGTGTGTGTGTGTGTGTGTGTGTGTGTGTGTGTGTGTGTGTGTGTGTGTGTGGAGTAAAAGCGCTAATTTGAAATCTCCAGTGTGCAAGATTTTGAATTTCATGCTTCTGACTTTTCGTTGTTTTCAGGTTTCAACTTTATAGCCTCGAAATAGTGAATTTCGATATTTCAGTATTTCGAGAATATAAAGTAAATCCCTGGTAACATATGGATTGACACCTAGTTGAGAGAGTTTATCTATTATAACCGAGTGGAGAATAGTATCGAAGGCTTTAGCCAAGTCAAGGTAGGCAGTTGCACCATCTTCCTCTCATCCATGACTTTGGTGACTGTATCAAAGAAGTCAACCAAATTTAACAGGCATGACCTCCCCTTGACGAAACCAATCTGTGTGGGATCAAGTGTTTGGAGGATGCCAATGTCCTTGTTAATGAGGTCCATGATAATCCACTCCATGGCCTTGCAGATCAGGATAGTTAGGCTGATGGGTCTATAATTTCCTGGATTGGTGGATGCTCACCTTGTGCAAAGAGATGACAGTGGCTGTCCTCCACTCGGCTGGGATGAAGCCAGTACTCAGACTTTGGTTGAATAGGGTGCCTAATGGTGCTGCAAGTTCCTGTCTGAGTTCGTGCAGGATGCAGCCTGGGATGTTATCTGGTCCCATGGAGGCTGCATTTTTGCCTTTGAGAGGGTATTGATGACTTGCTCCCTAGAGATAAGGGGAGGGGGCAGGTGTTGGGGGTGTCCTAATTTACTGATGTGGGGAAAGAGGGGTGAAGTTTCTAATGAATCTGTCTGCAGCAGGTTAGCTATATCTATGGCATTTGTGTATGTGGTGTCAGTGACCACGAGTTCTGAGCATATCTGGGTGCATCCCCTTGAGTTTGCAGACATATGCAAAGAAAGCCTTGTGATTGTCTTTAGTAGATGTGGCCAGTTTGGACTCAAAGTTTGCTTTGGAGGATTTTACTAGTGCTCTTATTTGCTTGTTCAGACTTAGGAGAGATTGCTTCCAGTTAGGCATCTACTCCTTCTTGGTCCTGGACAGTAGTTTTTTTTTCCTTTTATTATAGAGTTTATTTATTGCAGATGTCCACCAGACAGGTTTACTCTTCCTTGAGGAGGTTGATTTTGTCCTGTCGGGTATTCCTCATTCTGTGCAGCTATATAAGTGCTTGTATAGTACTTTGGTGTAGGTTTTGGCATATGTGCCAGTTCCTATGCAGGGGGAAGGACTGTGAAGCTGTTTATACCTTCCCTCAGGATGTTGTAATCAGCTTGTGAGAAGTTTTTTTGTTTGACCCTATCTAGGGGTGGTCTGGGGAGATGGTAACTACAAATGTTACTGCTTTGTGGTCGGATCTTACCAGGGGGGATTACACTGTAGGGATACTGAAGTGGTTATTAATGTTGGTTAATATCAAGTTCAAGATATTTTCACCTCTTGTGGAGGTGACAACCAGATGGTCCAATGCATTTGTATTGACGAAATTAAGGAATCTCTGGGCATTTGTGTTTTGGCATGAGTAGATCTTTCAATATAAGTTTGGATAGTTAAAGTTGCCCAGGATCAGGGTAAAAGGAAGACTCTTGATAGATTCAAAGTGGTTCAGATAGGTGGAGTGGGCATCTTGAGTCAAAGTTGGGGGCCTGTAGCTAGCTATGATTTGAATAGGGATCCTGTTAATGGTTAACTACACCTGGAATGTCTCCTGTGCATCATGCCATTTAACCAGCTTGGAGAGTGTTTGTATCTTTTATATATATTGCAACTCTGCCTCCTTTTGCTTTGCTACCCATGGTTTGAGGTCTGAATGTATGATAGGATGAGTAACTTGGTATGGCTGGGGTGCTCTCAACAGCTTTGAACCAGGTTTCTGTGACCGCACAAATGTCAACATCTTCCAGGGTTAAGAATACTTGCAATGATTGCCATTTCATGTTTAGACTTCTAGCATTTAGCAGCATGACCTTCAATTTGCATTTTGATGAAATTGTCATGTTGGTAGTTTTAACCTCGTGGCTTTGCCTAAAAAGGCCCTATGGGGTGGCAAAAGCCTTTGTCAGGAAACTGAAGCCCAAGGGAGACAGATGCAGACCATCTCTGGCAAAGTATCGTGGTTTGTCAATCATACCTTCCCAGGCTGTCAGGTACTGGAACCCCTTTGAATGATGTAATCCACCTCTTTGGTGGACAGCCTCATCTACTCTTACCTTCTGCTTGTCGGTCTCAAAATTTCCTCATCAGATTGTCTTCTAATTTCCTGCATATCTTCCTGAACCACCATAGTTTCTTCTCTTTGACCTTTTCTGCAATTGGAGCTACTTTTAGCTTCTGCTTTTATACCCTCATTTCTTCATCTGTCCCACATCCTACCATTCATCTCAGACACTTCATTTCCATCACCTATAGTTTCCTCAGCTGCTCTGCCTTTACTGCCCAGGTTTCTGTACCATATGGTACTAAATTTACACCACTGTCTTGTACACCTTACCTTTCATCTTCCTTGGCATTCTTCTGTCATAGACTACACCTGAGACTCTATGCAAGTTGGCTGCAAACCCTCTGATTCTAGCTTTGACTTCTTTATTCAGACTTCCCTTCTTCTCAACTACCACTCCCAGATACTTAAAGCTATTTGCCTATTCCTCTGTCTTCCTTTCTATCACAATTTTCAACTTTTTCTGATTTTCCCACTTTGCTGCCATTACCATGGTCATATCTGTGGTTAGTTTCATCCCATGTGCCTTTAGTTTTACATTCTACTTCCCTATCTTTTATTGAACTTCTTGCTCAGACTCTGCCTGCAATGCCACATCGACTCCATCCATCAACTTTGTTGATCTGTCCCCCACAACCAGTTTGCTAATGTATGCATTACCAGTATGAACAGCAGTGGGCTCAGAGGTGAACCCAGGTGCACACTTGCTCCAACTCCTCTGTGAGACTGAACACTTTTCATACTTGAGTCATTCAGTCCTTGTAAATAGCTTACACTAATTCTACCAATTATTCAGGGACTTTGAACCACAGCAGTACTGCCCAAATCAGCTTTCTTGGGACCTTAGCATATGCCTTCTCCAAGTCTAGGAATGCCCAGTTGGACTCTTTCCTCATCTATAACCTCTTCTCAACTATCTGTCTCACTGCAGTCAGTTGTGCTGCATCCTGATCTGAATCTGAACTACTTATCTCCCATCTTACATTCTACTGTTCTCCATATCCATTTATCAAGCGCCCTCTCCAGAACTTTAGTGCAATGTGATAGGAGTGTGATGCATCTATACCTCTCACGTGTCCCCTTTGTTCTTGTACACTGGCATGAGTATGCTTATTCTCCAGTCATCTGTGATATGCCTCCTCTTCTTCTCTCATCATGGACTGTTTCTGGGAAAGTACAGCTTCTGTGGGGTTTTCTTCATTCAGAAGCTGCTGGAAATACTCCTTCCACCTGCCTTTGATGTCCTGTAGACTGGTGACCAGATTATTGTCAGCATCCAATATGAAGGGTATCTGATTATCTTCTTTATCTCTCTGTCTTTGCCTTGCAACCTGATATAGTTTCTGTAATGCTACCTACTGAGTCAATTTCCAGAAGGTGGTAGGGTGCCTCCGATGCCCTGTTCTTTGCTATTGCAGCTCCTTTCTTAGCTTTTTTGATAGCTAACTAGTATTCCTTCCTAGCCTGTCAGTCTTTTTTATCTCCCACTTTTTCCCACACTCCTTCTTTCAATGACTTCATGGAATTCAGCTTTCCTTATGTACCTTATTGGATCCCATTTAGAAACCTCAAATCCCACTTACTCGAGACCCAAAAAACTGAGATGAAAATCACAACATCCAGAAAGACCAACCATCTGGCACACCAGCAAATCACTAACAGTAAGTAACCACTTGGACAGCATGCCCCTTACCTCCATGGTAGTGTGATCTTAGAGTTGGTATATTTAGTTAGGGGCATGGGGGGCAGCCTATCACATAGGGGGTGTGGGTTGGGCGATCGGTTACTTACCGTTTGTGTTTTGTTGGTGTTCTGGCCAGTCAGTCCTCCTGGATGTTGGGTTTTTCATCTCGGTCTTTTGGATTTTGGGTAAGTGGGATTTCAGGTTTCTAAAGGGGATCCACCTTATTTCTATTTCCATATCTGGCTTAGCCACATATCAGTTCTGTATTCCTCACATGTGCTGTTCTTCTTCAACTCCACCTATTTCCTCCTCTTCTTGGGGTACTAGAGCCCTAGTAATTCTTTGAACTATTGTACTTTTACTCCAGTCAACCTTCAGGTCTTATGTGTTGGCTGCTATCAAGCCACTTGCCAGACAGAAGACTAGAATGACCTCTCCTTCTTTATTCCTGTTTCCCCACCCATGTGGATCCAGGTATGCTGTCCTGTCCGATATGTTCATTCAACCATTTTTAACACCAATTTGTATTGTCTGTGGGGCATAGGCTAAGATTATGAATATTGCCCATTCATTACACTGGAATCTGATTGCCATGAGTCTGTCACTAATTTTGATGATATCCTTCATGCCTCTCTCTCTCAACACAATTCCTATACCATTTCTAGCCTGTCCTCCTCACTGTCTCTTGGATAAATAGGATGTCCAGCCTTATCCATATCATCATCTCATCCACTTCTAAGCTACATCCTTTCAGTAAGACTACATTAAGTCTAGCAATTCTCAGTTCAGCTTTCACTCAACAGAGTTATACCAAGTAACCCAGGCAAGGCAACTACAGCCATAATTTACACCATTGAGTGGCTAGCCCTGGCGTGGCATGCAGTCTGTGATCCATGTTCTCCTATCTTGAGGATACATTGCATGCAGTCTGTGATCCATGTTCTCGTATTGAGGAAGCTGCACACCACATTAGCTGCCCAAAGCAGTTGGTGAGTACAACTCTTCCCCCTATAGGCAACATGTAGAATCTGTGCTGCTGCCCACAACTCCTTTCATTGGTGAGTTTGAGATGGAAATACTAAGCATATTTTTAAGAGGGGGGAGGAACCACAGCGAAAACATGCAAACTCCAAATAGACATTGACCAGAGGTCAGGATCCAACCTTATACCTTATGCATGTGAGACAAAGATCTTAACCATTAGGCTAATTGGTCTCTAATGTTTTACCTCAATAATATAAGTTTATACTTGGATGTTTCTAACTAGCTATTAGTGAAGGAAGCATGGCATATTTTTATGCATGAAACATTGAGACAAAAGGGTTGAACAATTAATTTCGAGTGAAGTATTTGATTGGCTGAGTAATAATTTTATATAACAAGTTAATTGCTCTTTTTGTATGAGATAGTTAAGCAATTGTTAATGATGTATTTAATAATGGAGTGTTCTTATTGATTGATTTTCTTAACTGGACATTTTAAATCGTAAGCATTACTTTGTTTTCCCTTGCATACTTAGAAAGAGTAATGCAAAAATGTCAGTATGCAAGTTTCTAAAGTGAAGAAATAAAGTTTGTGGTTTCTAACAATTTTCCGCTGTATTATTATTTGGTGTGTTATTTCCATAAAACTTCAGAATGCCTCATAATCATACTAAAAAGCAAATTATTGAAGACAAAAACTATACTATAATAACTTTCAGAATAGTAGTAAACACAATCCTAAAAAATTCTGGTCAGCCATTAAAGAAATCTTGCATCCCAACCATAAATTCAACCGTAACCCTCTCCCAATAATTAACCATTTGAAATCACAATACAATTAAACTCCTATTTCATAGAAAGTATAGCATCTCTAACCAAGGATTCCCCAACATTTAATCTTAACCCCGCCCAGAAGCTATATATCACCACATTTGTATAGAACTATTTTGTGCCCACATTCTTTATAGAACTACTCTTAAAAAACTCAAGCCATACTTTACTTCAGCTGATGACCTTCCAAGCAAACACCTTAAAATAGCAGCCGATAGCATTGCCTATCCTATTTCAATCGTAATCAATAGATCCACCAATAATCCCACATTCTCTCTCTCTCTAGAAAAAGTCAGACATTATCCCTATGCACAAAGTAGCAATCTTACCCCCCCCAAAGAATACTTGAAAAATATATTCAAAAACAATTGCTTAATTATCTTGTACAGAAAGAGCTACTATATCCCACACAACATGGCTTCCATCCTTCCCATAGTACTAACATTGCACTTCTAGCCTATATAGATGCTGTCAATAAAGCTAGAGATAATGGCAAACTAGTCTCCTCTTTATTTCTAGACTTGTCTAAAGCCTTTGACACAGTTTGTCACAGGAAACTTCTACTTCAAATGTCCTCATTAGGTCTCCCTCAGCCCACCCTTCTATGGTTCAAAAGCCAACAGCCCAATAGGTACCAGTCAGTAAAATGGCATTCCACCCTCTCTTCATACATCCCAGTCACCATTTGTGTACCACAAGGCCATATCCTTGGTCACCTCCTCTTTAACATTCTCACCAACACTCTCCACACATCCACACAACAGGCCTCCCTAATACAGTACACAGATGACTCCACACTCATTTGGAAATCTAATAACAAGGTAGCCCTCCAAATAATTACTCAGGAAGCTTTAACAGCCACAGAAACATGACTTTGTAACTCACAACTCATGCTCAATCTTAAAAAAAAAAACAAGCTTCTTCTTTTTTCCCAAAATCCCTCTCCCATGAAAAAAGAAAATTTAAAGTCCTCTCTCCTGATAATATAACCACTGAAGTTACTTCTCATACAAATTACTAGGGATGATAGTGGATGATAATCTTAAATTTGACCTGCATATACAAAATAGCATAAGAAAAACTCAACAAAAACTCGGGATGCTTTATAGAGCTAAACACGTTCTCACCGATGCACTACACTTGCTACTTCTTATCTCCTCCCCACACTTCTTTATGGTGTTCCCATCCTTACTAACCTTCAGGCATCACAAAAATCAAAACCTGAACAATGCTATAGAAAAGTTGCTAAATTTGCAGCAAATACCATGTTCAGAACCCACTGCAGCACTAAAAAGCCTAAACTGGTTAGGGATTGGGAGGGTGGCCTAATGGTTAAGGTGTTTGCCTTACAAACACAAGATGCAGGGTTTGAGTCTCACAAGAGATAATTGGCTAGGCTTAAAATAGCTCACAAGGGCAGTTAGCCTAGTACTGTTCTATGAACCTATAAACCTACTCCATGAATTTTTACCACCTAGAAAATTATCCAGAATCTATCTGCTTGTCCAGTACTACATAACATTCTACATAACTTTGCTCCCAGTTGGTCATTACAATCCAATGACCAAAAACACAAATTTTCCACAAACCTATCAAATCTGTCTGGCATTGTTGGGACTTGTACCATGTTGCTAAGTCCTGGAACTCCTTATCGCTATCCATCAGGTCAATACCCCCTCCCCCCCATCCTTCAAAACCATTTTGAAACACTTCCTAACCAAAAGCTGCCTCTGTTCTTGCTCAACACCAGGATAAACTACATCCTTAACGTGGATGAATACCTATTGATATCTTGCATCTCATTACTCTCCCTTCTTCACTCACTTCCTTACTTCTATCAATTTCTCTCCTATGGCTTTCCCTCTAAGTGTACCATAAGCCTAATTTTCTCTTACCTTGTATTGCAATTCCTGTTTGTATTATACTAACTTACCTTTAATTTCTCTGTAAACTGGCTACAATTTCTTTCATATAACCTGTATCTATTCTTAGCCAATATTACTGTATGTCTACTTTGGTATAAGTTATATAAATTGTGTGTGTGTGTGTTTGTGGGGGGGGTTGCATTACTTTTAAACACTATAAAAGTATTGCTCTTAAAATGTTTTGTAAATACTTTGGAGCTTTTCTCCCTGGGCGTACACTGAAAATAGGCTCCTACCCAGTCGGACTTTTCTGGTAATCAAATGTAAATACACAAATAAGTAACAGTGACACAGCTACCCTGACAACTTAAGAAAAAAAACTAAGCAATAATGCACTTGAGGGTACACAAAATTCACAAAATTACCCAGCTCAAACCACTGAAAATGGGACAAATGCATTTTGTGCATGACTGGAACAGATATAGCACAGAAATTTTGAGTTAGGCACAGTGCAAGTTAATCAGTCAATCTGAAGTCAACATAACTGAGGTATAAAGAACAGTTGGACTAGGGTGTACTATAAGAGGGAAAGAAGTATGTAGAGAATAAGTCTCAAAACATACACGCTTACATACACACACACACACACACACACACACACACACACACACACACACACACATATATATAGAGAGAGTGGGAGAGATATATACACGCACACACACACACACACACACACACACACACACACACACACACACACACACACACACACACAGATAGACAGACACACACACACACACACACACACACACACACACACACACACACACACACACACACACAGACACACACACACACACACACACACACACACACACACACACACACATACACATATATATATATAGAGAGAGAGTGGGAGAGATATACACACACACACACACACACACACACACACACACACACACACACACATGGTATATAAAACCTTAACATCATCTATGAACTAAAATCATCAGGTTCCACTTCTGCTACTTTTTTCAAAACATGGAAAGAGTCTCTGATGAAGGGAGACATATTGAGTACGAGAGCTAAGAGGGATGTATCTACAAATATGTGGACAGCATCCAGTTTGGTCTCACAGACAGAGACCATAGGCCTAAGGGTAGGATCATAATCCAAGTTGTGAACCTTGAGTATGCAAAAACATGTTGCCCACATTCTAGTGGGATATAGAAAAGTAATTATATATTTTAAGAGAATACTCTGAATTATCATACTGTCATGTTTTTCCATCAACGTGCCTGTCATCTCACTGTATGTCCCTGTCACTTATTTGTAACAAGATATATTGTTTAAAATTTTAAAATGTTAAACAATTTATATTACACTTTCCCTAATATAGGTTGGTATCTTTAATTTCTATGTTTCATTTATCTTGAGAAATATAATTTACTAACTGTTCGGCCTTACTTATGGTGCTTATTATTTCTAATATTTACATTCATAAAAAATGTAATTGTTGTGTAGGATAATATCCGTTAACTGTTCCATTGTTTTGAGTTGTATTGTAGTAGGATCATCAAATTCCAAAATAGTATTCAAGTTCCAAACTCGAAACCACCTACAACAAAGTTGCTCGATTTGCAGCCAGTCTGCCTTCAAGATCACACCACTGTCATACTCTTCAGACAATCAGCTGGCTAGAATTTCCTAACCAACTCTTACTTACGCAACTTCTCATCATCCATGCTATCCTAAATAAGACCTCTTCCTGCCCTAGCCTCTCATCACTTGTCTCTGTCTATAAGCCCCTTCAGTCCCTCAGAAGCTCACACCAATGTCTCTACTTTCCTGCCGTTGCATGGAACAAGCTTCCCATAACCATAAGAAATAATACCCACATCCAGGAATTTAACAGAACTCTCAAATGTTCCTTAACAGCATCTGAACCTGTGACTGTAATCCTACCACGTAACCTATCCTCCTCTCCACCTCTAGCTGCTCCCTTCTTTCCCTGCTACTATAACTCACTAACTGTCTTGCATTTTACAATTGTCCTCTGATGACATCCCACTGAAACTTTTGCCAGTGTTAGTTACTACCTAAATCTATGCCTACTACTCTCATTAAGTGTATCTGTTGCTGTTTATCTTCACGTATAGTGTTATATGCATCCGCTTATCAGTTTATTTTATGTTTTTTACCATATTTGTATTCCAGTCTTATCATTTTTCTTGCTCTGTTGAACCATGCAGCCTTTTGGACATTGTCATAATTGTTTTATTGTATATTGGCAGCCTTTTGGTCACTTACTTAATTGCTTTATTGTATATTTTCTATTGCATTGTATTTAAAACCTGTAAGCCTTCTTGCTTAGTTGTACTATGGAGCTTTTCTCAACAGGCCTCCACTGAAAAAGGGCTATTGCTCATTCAGACTATCCCTGTTAACAAATAAATAAATAAATAATCATAAATCATTTCATCTCAGTTGATTGTGAAATGACTCAAAATACATTTTACCATTTACTGTCACAAAAATAACTTCAGCATTAATATCCACATCACTGATAACTTCCCAAAAAGTTCTATGAATCTTTTAATAAATATGTCATCCTGTTATGCAAGTTGTTTTTTTTTAATTTACCATCAATATATTTAGCCAATGGCTATGTTTTCAATGCTGCATCTGAAAAAAATTGTCAAAGGTGGCTCAAACAAATTAGTGGGTATTTTAGGATACCAAACGTTCTTTAATAAACAGTAGGAATGAAGTGTGAAAAATATTAGTAACCAACAAAGCACCTCGATGCTGGCACCCCCAAATTAGTCCAGGTTGAATATTTAAAACAAGTAGAAATCACACCAGGAAGCCCCAAAAGAGAACGCCAGCAGACTGTATTCGTTAAATATGAACGCAGTTTTATTTTTTATGAAAAAGCGTTTTCGCTACAAAAGACAATGCAGCTTCTTCAGATAACATTCAAGAAAAACTCTACAAATTTAAATACACACAACCGGAAATAGAAGTTTTACGTCACTAGGTAGTCACTTACCCTATCATCTAACAAAGTGTTATAAAAACCTTCCCCGCAGATAATCACTAGGTTAATACAATCCACAGTCCTCAAAGTAATTGCATAACAGCAAGATCAACATTAAAAATCACTCATAAAAAACATTAAGTTCACCAATTATAAAAATTAAAATATGAATCAAATTAAATGACAAGAAACTACCTCAAATAACTACGTAGTTTTAAAACTGCATTTATATTACAGTTTTCATTGAGTCCGAGCTTTAAAGGCATTCAAAGTTGCCATTCAAGCTCACGGGACTCTAACATCAATGTCAATGGCCCACCTCTAATGCTTCCTTGTAAGTGGTCAATACCCATAAAGACAAAGAGTGTCCTGAATTTTTGTCAACGTGCTTAGCTAGAGCATTATCCCCTTGTTTTCTTTATAGCATGTATGCTGGTAATCGCTCTCTGAGTTTGATCCGTCTTCCCAATATAGAAGGCTGGACAACAAAGAATGCAACATAAACAACAGAACAAGTTTGACAATTAATCTTGTGGTTAATGTGGAATTATTCCCAATGGTAAAAGAATTCCCAGGTTTAATGTACTTGCAATAGTTACAAGAACCACACTTAAATGTCCCTTTTTGTCTAGAAAACGAAAAGACAGTGCCTTTTCTTTGTACCAGTTCTTTAAGGTTACTATCCCTTTTAAATACTATTAAAGGAGACGGACCCAATTTTTCAACAAGGTCAGCTGAAGAAGAAATAAAATGCCAGTTCTTTTTAATAATGGACATGATAGCCATGGCATTCACATTAAATGTAATAATGAAGCTGAGATTGAACTGTTTTTCACCATATGTGTGATTCAGGTTTTGAACTTCATTTAATGGAATATTCCCTGTAGTGCCATGGCTATCATGTCCATTATTAAAAAGAACTGGCATTTTATTTCTTCTTCAGCTGACCTTGTTGAAAAATTGGGTCCGTCTCCTTTAATAGTATTTAAAAGGGATAGTAACCTTAAAGAACTGGTACAAAGAAAAGGCACTGTCTTTTCGTTTTCTAGACAAAAAGGGACATTTAAGTGTGGTTCTTGTAACTATTGCAAGTACATTAAACCTGGGAATTCTTTTACCATTGGGAATAGGAAATTCCACATTAACCACAAGATTAATTGTCAAACTTGTTCTGTTGTTTATGCTGCATTCTGTGTTTGTTGTCCAGCCTTCTATATTGGGAAGACGGACCGCAAACTCAGAGAGCGTATTTACCAGCATACATACGCTATAAAGAAAAACAAAGGGGATAATGCTCTAGCTAAGCACGTTGACAAAAATTCAGGACACTCTTTTGTCTTTATGGGTATTGACCACTTACAAGGAAGCATTAGAGGTGGGCCATTGTCATTGATGTTAGAGTCCCGTGAGCTTGAATGGCAACTTTCTTTGAATGCCTTTAAAGCTCCGGGACTCAATGAAAACTGTAATATAAATGCAGTTTTAAAACTACGTAGTTATTTGAGGTAGTTTCTTGTCATTTAATTTGATTCATATTTTAATTTTTATAATTGGTGAACTTAATGTTTTTTATGAGTGATTTTTAATGTTGATCTTGCTGTTATGCAATTACTTTGAGGACTGTGGATTGTATTAACCTAGTGATTATCTGCGGGGAAGGTTTTTATAACACTTTGTTAGATGATAGGGTAAGTGACTACCTAGTGACGTAAAACTTCTATTGCCGGTTGTGTGTATTTAAATTTGTAGAGTTTTTCTTGAATGTTATCTGAAAAAGCTGCATTGTCTTTTGTAGCGAAAACGCTTTTTCATAAAAAATAAAACTGCGTTCATATTTAACGAATACAGTCTGCTGGCGTTCTCTTTTGGGGCTTCCTGGTGTGATTTCTACTTGTTTTTTTATCCGTGTTCTGGTTACGAATATTTAAAACAGTTTATTACTGAGCACTTTCATCTTATACATAGACTTCATCAGAATAGTAACAAACAGAATCTTCCTATCCCTTATATATCCTTCTAATTAAAACAATTTGAATGACAAAATTACATCACTTGCTTTGCTAATAACCCTGATAAACTGATTTTGATAAAAATCATGTGTTAAAAATAAAATGTATACAATTATAAAATATACATGTCTTCAACTTTCAAAAATAAGTTTTGCACAACACTTTATAAGGATAAGTATAAGAATAAATACATTTAATACATTTAATAATTTAATTACAATTTCGCTGCTCGCAACTTCAAAACAGGACCACCCAGAGATATCTGTCCATTGAGTCTTGGGGGGGGGGGTACCAGTTATAACTGCCAAATCAATTTGTGGTATTCTAACAGCATTTCCATTGTCTACTCTTTGGGTTGGGCTCCAGCTGTTCTAATATCCAAAACAAAAATGTACCTTTTTCACAACTCTTAAGGTGCCTATATAGTGCATTCCTTTCAGAATATCTAGATAAGTCATAGTAATGCTCATATATCATAGTTTGTAGGGTTCTTTCCATTTTACCAACATAAAAATAAAAACAAATTTGGCAGTAGGCTAGATATACTACCCCTTTTGAGAAACAGTTAAAATGTAATAGTAGTGGTCATATAACTTTGTTTTTAGAGTTCTTTCTATTTTACTAACATAAAAATAAAAATTAATTTGGCAATAGGTTAGGTATACTACCCCTTTTGAGAAACAGTTAAAATATCCTTTAGCCTTCATAGGAATCCTTATAGTAGGAAGACCCAAATCACCACAATTTGCTACATATTTACATTGGTAGCAGGCCCCACATTTATACGTGCCTGTTTTTCTAGACTTGTTCAACATATTTCCTTTTCTAGACTGTACTCCCAAAATATTTTTAATATATAATCCTTTGCTGCAACTATACAGGGGGGACTTCCAGCAGATTGGGCATCTTAGAAAAGATATCCCAATACCTTTGTACTATCGTCTGTATTCTTGGTATGTCAGAGCTATATTTTAAGGTCAGAGACCTATCATAATTTACTTCTGTTTCCTCTGGTGGAACTATCTCCAGTTCGATTTCTAAATCCATGTTGCTCTAAGACTACTGTCATTTAGGACATTACATTCCTTGATTTACTCTTTGAACCCAAAATGGGGATATATTCAGTACTCCGCCCTTCTAAGATTTCATTCTTTATTCCTGTGAACAAGGGTTCAGGGTAGCCCCTTTCTAAATATAATAGCCCACTAACTATGTCTAGTTCTCATGAAAGTTCCTTTTTCTTGGAGGTCATTTGAGCAAACTGGGCCATTTGACACTTTACTATGCTTTTCTTATGGTGAAGTGAATGGTTACTACTAAAATATAAATATGTGTTACTAAAATTCATTAGTAAACAAGTAGTAGGACTGAGAATGTGTAAATACCCAAACAGGGTTGAACTTGGGATGGAATTCCATAAGGAACTGTTAGATCACTATATGTCTTGGATATGAGGTACCAACAGATGAAAAAACACATGTACAGTCAAACAATAAACTATGTATAGAAATCAGAAATAAAGCAACATTAAAACTCTGTATATATTCTTATAAAAATAAACTAACTAAACATAAGTACTGTCCTTCATGATATCCATTTAGTACAGAGACAGACAAAACATTGTTTATGAGTGTTTTTCAGATATCTTAGTTTCATACTGAGCAGCACATTAACAGATAAAATGTGTTTACTGTATTTTAACATGGTTAATATAATTTAATGTACTTGTTAATCAATCAGCACTAAAATATTTTTCCCCTGAAGTCATCTTGATAACAAAGCTCAGAACTTTTTGGAGTCTAACAAAATGTTATTACTTCCATGTTAGAGGATATGTGGGGACGGTTATTGCTAAATGTTGACAGTACTATATGATGATAAGTGATGGCAGAGATGATGTGATCATAAAATGGTAATAGATCCTACACAGAAACAATGCTAATTTTATTACAAATTGTGCTCATTGGTTAGGGCAGATACTGTAGATGGTGGCTGCTGTAGCATGTTGATATGAAATGGATAAAACTGTCAGGAAAAACATTTTTGACAGTGGCCTTGTATGGATCACAAACAGGCACACATACTGCGACTGGAGATGTGATACTGTAGATGTAGGTGAACTATTCAGAGTGAAACATTACAATAGCCTACAGATATAAGCAAGTCAATTCTCAAATCAACCCCGCATTTTGCTTGCATAGACAAAATCATAGAATCATAATAGACCTTTATGTAGCTATTTCAGATCTAAGTAAGATCTGATGAAAATGGAAATTAAAGATGGATTGATATACCAGATTAACTAAATTAAATGTTAAACTTCACATAGGCAGAAACAAGCATTGACTGAGATGTTACATAATCTTATAAAGTGGAATAGCTTTAAATGGAGGTTTGTGCAGTTATGATGGGATAAGGGGCCACCCAGATGCATTTACTGACAATTTTAATAAGGCTGGTCTGGTCAGAAGGTTTACAAAAGTGCAGACTTCATATTCATGAGATCTGATCAGGGTAATGATTTTCATAAAGACTGGCAATAAAGATAATCATATTTTCAAAGATTTGTTTCCAAACACATAAAAAGTAATTTAGCACACATCTTCACTTTCAAACTTGGTTCCTTTCCTTCTCATCTTTGGAACTGTATTTATTTTATATTAGGAAAACGATTCACTGGTGATTTTATACACTAAGTTAATATGCACTCCTTGGCATATATGTATGTTTTGAACATCTGATGCTGATTTATATCAGATAATGACAAGACTGAATTTCGTCCACTAGAAGAAGAAGATTTTAAATGCAATAAGAAGTTTGAAACTGGATATACTCAGTTACACTTTACAAATATCTTGATATTGCAAAACTGATAACAGTCACAGACATACTAAGTTAATAAACATCATTTACTGATTAAATGGTCCAGACTATGTTGATGCATAATTATACTAATTAAAAATAAAGTTAAGTTTTGAATGTCGTCTGCTAAAATAGCCCTTCCTCAGTGAGGTCATTGACATGTTGCTTAAGTATTTATTTTATGATACTGACAAACACATATGTTTAATTTGTGCTTTGGAATATTTTTCTCAATTACTCCCAGGTGTCTAGGTCTGAAGATGAACTTGTATTTGTTAGCATTCCTGCAACATTGCAAACAGTGAAGTAAAATAACTCCACGCCCTCAGATGTAATCATAGCATCTTGTCTTCACTCCAGAATTTTAACATGAAAATTAAGCTGTATGGTTTCCAGTCTCAAAGCACATAAAGATGTCAACTGGTTCCACTAAGGCTGGGTAAAATTTGTGTGACTATATCAATGCTGCTACTTCTCGTGCTAAGTGATAGTTATGTCAAGTATAAGCAAATTACTTGCAGTGCATTCTCAGAATCCTTTTCTTACAGATAATTTACCAAAGTAATCAAACAAGTCATATGCTAGAGATCATGTAAATGCATTAATGTTATTATTGTCTGAGCACATTTTTAACAATTAAATTTTCTGCATGAAAGGATAAAAGGAAAACATATATGTATATGTGTATGTAAACATATATCTATATGTTTATGTATATGCATGCGTTAGAAAGTACCACTTTCATGATCAAATTAAAAAAGCAATCCTTGGAAAATGCTAACATGCATTATAATTTATGACTTCAAACCAAGTGACTAAAATGGTAACAAAACCAAGTGATGACACAAATGTAAGACCTCTATTTATTGCACCAGTAACTCAATAGCAAAATGGACTAAGACAAAAGGGAATGATATATTTTTAATAAAAAAGAGAGACATTTTCATTCATAGGACTTAATCAATCTGATTTAATAGGAGTAGAAAATTATTTAACTAAAAAAATAAACAAAGGCCACATGATCAAACTCTCTAATAAGGGTAAAAGTCCACTATTTCTATATAAGTAAACAGAAATAACGTAGTACACAGGTAGCATATTTAAAAATCTGAAATCTGTATAAACTAACTCTTGCAAATAAGTAATTTGACTAAAGAAAAATTATGTAATAAAACACCCATAAAAATTCACACTGCAGCCCTAAAGTAAGCTGAGAAAAAGCATGGCATTAAGTTGTGAACACAAAGTTGCTACTTCTGATACATTTTTCAAATCATCTGTTGTAGTCATACTACTATTTATTCTGGGAAAGGTGAACAGGTCCTATGGTCAACTCTTGGTGAAATTCCCTATGATCTACTTATTTTCCATATTCTACCTGTGTAGTATCAAGACAAATTTGCTTAAAAGAGAAAACCAAAGACTTTAACTAGACTTATTCCTGTTTAATCCTTGCCTATTAGGACACATCAGTCAAGGCAGAAAAGATAATTGTGCATCAAATAACAATTTCCCTGAACTCTAGACTGAACCCAAAGGCAGACAACATTATATAAACCACAAAAGTTGATATAATTATGCAAAAATAATATATACAATTATGTGAAATACCTACTCTGGTTATCTTAATCACTTTTCTTTTGTATCATATGCATCATAATAGGTTCACCCATTCCAGCAATCCTGCATCCCACTGCCTGACTTTAATCAGCCTTACCTTTTTCAAGTAATGATTAACTAAAGAGGCAAACTCCGTCCAGTTGGGCATTTTTTATCCTGGGACTTGTGCACCCAGCTATCTCTTATCTTTTAACCTACTTCTGTCCATGATATGTGCTAGATAAAATATAATCTATATCAGTGTCTTCTTGGTGAGATTTTGTAAAACAGTGTCCAACTCATGAAGGTACTCACCAAGACCTGAGGATGAATTCAATCGTAGCAATTCTGCTCTCTTTTTAGTCTCTCCAAGTCTTTTGGGTTTCTAATACCATGAAAGGAATGGACCCCATTCCTAAGTCAAAGTATTATTAAAGTTCATGAAATTAGTATTGTTTCAATCTTTGATGTCAGCCAGAAGTGTTCTTTGCAGCACCCACAATGTGCCCTGTAATGTATTGATAACATATTTAAGTACAATTGTAAATTCTTTTTTATAAGAACCATTTCTCCTACTACTATTATAACTGTTTGGGCATCTTTCTTCCACACTGCCCATGTTTCCACCTGCAAATCCTGGTATTTTATGACTTTGTGTCTCTCTCTCTCTGTATGTAAGACACTGTAGTCACTGGGTGTAGCGATTTCAAGGATCAATGCTACTTTTGTCTTCTTTTCATGAACTACTATATCTGGTTTACTGACATCTATCTTTTGAACTGCGGTAGTGGGTGATTCCACGTGATATAAATGTCATCATTTTCTGTAATGCTTTGTGGCTCATGTTTCCAATGTGTTTCAGATACTTCAGTATTATAATGTTTGCACAATCCCTAATGCAACAGACTCTTGCCACATTATTATGCCTTTCAGTATACAGTCCTTCTGCCGTTAGTATATCACAGCCATCAAACAGGATGGGCAACTGTTTCCAATTGTGTTTTACAAAACCAACATCTGTCTGTTTCGTCCACATGTTCAATGGACTTTGTAAACCAACATGTATGTAGCCCACTATCTTGGGCCCGCCAATATTAACCTGTTGTGTTTTGGTTTAAATTCACCTCTCCTTAACCGCTCCTGTGTTTGATCCTGATCAACACGAGGTTGTTCCAAGAGTTTTCTGTACTTGCAATTACATTTATACATTTTCCACATTTTTTGCTTTCTTATCTGATCCTTCACATTATATTATTTCTTTTGCTTCTTGGCACATTCAGCTGCTGCCTGATTTTTATCTACTTCTGATTTGATTTCCATTCCTGCTTGACACAGATATGCTTTTGCTAAACTAAGCAGGGAAGTAATCTTAGACTTGTTTTCCTCATGTTTGGGTCTTGTGAGGTCAGCAGATACATATGCACTCCTACAATTGTATATCTATACATGTAATCAATTTTGAGGAGGCCCATACCTCATTCAGAATGGAAAATATATAGTCTTGGTACACACTGATTTTTATAAATCACTTGATAAGAATGAAGCATCCTTCTTGTTTTTCTGTCCAGTTGATCCAACATCTTTTGGAGCCAGTCAGTCACTCCAAAACTGTAAATTAGGACAGGAAGTGCAAATTGGTTTATAGGTTGGACTTTGTTCCTAGATGTCAGAGCTGTTTTCAGTATTAATTCTAGTCTTCTAAAATATTCCTTACTAAGTTTTATTCACATTTATTCATGTTTTATTGTTGATCTTTCATCAATTCCCAAATATTTATACACTCCCTCTTGCTCAAGTTCTTTTACATCACGTCTGTTTTCTTGATGTTGCAGCTTTCCTGCTTTAAAGATTGGTTTTGCACATTTATCAAGACCAAATAACATTTACATTTGTTTACTGGGATAGTCCGACTGGATACATGTCCATTTTCAGTGGAGGCCTGGAGAGAAAAGCTCCACATAGTCAAACATACAAAAGGTTACACCAGAAGTTAGAAAACAATTAGAATATATATAAAAAAGTGGTAATATACCTTATGTACATTGGTTTAGAAGTGTTCCCTAGTAGGGACTCACAGTTCTCATGGACAGACATAAAAAGGTTACACAAGAAGTTAGAAAATAATTAGAATATATAAAAACAAAGTGGTAATATATCTTATGTACATTGGTTTAGTAATGTTCCCTAGTAGGGACTCACAGTTCTCATGGACAGAGACAATTACAAGTAAAATTGTAAATCACAGTTAGTCTCTAGTAGGGACTCACAGTTCTCATGGACAGACGCAATTACAAGTAAGATTGGATACATAGCATGCTATGATAACTACTGATTATGCTATTGTTTTATAACTTAATGCGGGTTGGTACATGGGCGTAGTCAGTTCAATTTGCGATACTGTTTGAGTTTTTTTTTTTTAAGAGACTTTTGGAGGATTGTAGGTTTATATAGTTTGGCAAGGCATTCCAGGTTTTGCCACCAAAGTTGATGAACAGGGATTTACCAGCTGAGTTATTAGCTTTGTGGGTTTGGACCAGTAATTTTTTGGCTGACCACAGGAATCTCAGGCTGCTATATGGCTTAATAATATTTATAAGAGAGGGAGTATCTTTAGGGTGGTACAGAACTTTGTGTGCTATTAAGAGTTGATTGAATTGAATTAAGCTGGTCAGTTCTAGCCATTCTAGTTTTTTCAGGTTCTAGCAGTGATGGATTCTATAGGTGGAGCCAGTGGTGAATCTGGCAATATGGTTGTAGCTATGGGACAGCTTACTTAGTTCAGTTTTATTGAGGTTTGAGAGTACAGGTGAGGCATATAAAAGAGTAGAGATTATGTATGATTAGGCGATTTCAGTCCTAGCCAGTGGGGTTGAGTATCTTGTTTCTATACAGTGATCCAAGCTTTTTATTGATGGTCTGTATGGTTTTGTTGACCTGTAGGTCAAATGTGAGATTATTGTCTATGATAACCCCTAGAAGTTTAGTGTGTTGATCTGGGGTGATAGTCATGCCACTGTTAGACGTGACAGAGAATGAAAGTGTGGCAGATCTACTAGTGGGGGTGAAGAGTAGAAGTTTAGTTTTACTGGGGTTCAGTAGCAGGCATTGGTTGGTGAGCCAGTTCTCAATAGTGTTAAATGTATTTTGGATTAATATTTGTAGTTCGGATGGGGAGGTGGCTGAACAAATGAGAGTGGAATCGTCTGCATATTGAATACAGGTAGCTTTAGGGATAGCAGTGTGAAGATTATTGATAAAAACAGAGAAGAGTAGTGGGCCTAGTATGGAGCCTTGAGGGACATCAACTGTGAGAGGTAGCTGACTGGAGAGCCATAGTACTGCCTGTTCTCTACCAGTTAGGTAGGTAGGACTGGAACCACTGGATAGTGTGCGTGTTGAGGGAAATGGGTCTTGGAGAAAGAATGAGAAGTTCATGGTTGACCATGTCAAAGGCCTTTGATAGGTCAAGGAAGATGGTGGAGGTTAGCCTATTGTCATTTCTGTTATTGTTTATGGCATTAGTAAAGGAAAGGAGGGCTGCGGTGGTGCTGTGATTATGGCCTGAAGCCATGCTGGCAGTTGGATAGTAAGTTATTCTGTGTAAGGTAATGCAATAGTTGCTTGTGTACACATTTCTCCGTTATTTTGGCTAGTGGGGAAAGAATGGCAATTGGTCTAAAGTTGGACATGTCTACTGTGCTACCACCTTTATGGAGTGGGATGATGTGGGATATTTTCTAGAGGGAGGGGATAGCATTTTTGGATAAGGTTCTTTTGATAAGGATAGATATAGGATATGCAATGGCATCTGAAAAAGTTTTAACCATTTGCAGTTGTGCTTTCAGTTCCTCATCTGATGAGCTGTACAGTTTTTAAATCATCTACAAAAAGAAGATGAGAAGTCTTAACACTTTGTTGTTTCCTGGGAGCCAAATTGTAGCCTTAACCTAATCTGTAAGTACTACCTCCAAAAGGGCTAGCAAGTACGACTGGTGCACGGCATGCGCAAACTAGTAAACAAAAGATCTGATGAAGCACAATTCATGTGAAAGCACTTATTCTGTGTACTCTGTGTATTAAAGTTTTATACTTTACAGCCTTGGTGGATGCCTGGTTTGTTTGCAGCATCAATCTACAATATGTAAATATATATATATATATATATATATATATATATATATATATATATATATATATATATACACACACACACACACACACACACACACACACACACACACACACACACACATATATATATATATATATATATATATATATATATATATGTATATATATTAGAAGATTATATATATATATATATATGTGTGTGTGTGTGTGTGTGTGTGTGTGTATATATATATATATATATATATATATATATATATATATATAGTTAAACATATGGAGACAGAGATATACACACACCAATAAATATTGATAAATGGTTATTAAACACTTTATGCCACACTGTATAAGTGATATCTGAGTACATGGGTTGTTTATACAACAACTTAAAGAAATATTATTCTGCTCAGTAACAATGCTGTACATCACATTATTTAGTCTACTTTATCAAACACTGTTACTTTGTTAAAGTATATATAAATATATATATATATATATATATATATATATATATATATATATATATATATGTTTAGAAATAAATTATTACAATGAAACAGGATGGAGATGGAAAGCAACACTAGGTCTGGTATGAGAATGTCATAGGAGTAAATGTGTTTATAGTGCTTAAATATAATGGATTGTGTGTAAAGATTACATGGTGGACAGGGGCTACTGTGCTTAGATCTGCTCTACTGTCCACTAATACATTTAGTCTTTTAAATCTAAAAGCCTTAAAATCTGAAATCTGATAGTGTGTTACCTTACAGTAAGTTCTCTAGTTTGATTCTTGGCTGGGGTGACGTCTGTGTGGATTTTCATGCCTCCCCAGTGTTTGTGTGAATTTCTTCTCACATTCCAAAGACAAGTAGTAGGTGGATTGTACACTCTAAATTGGCCAAAGATGAGAATGTGCAGTACAGAAGAACAACTGTGGCAGAGCTAGTTGTGTGGTGGTGTGAACCTTGGTTCTAGATGATTGTCACTGTTAAAGTGACACCCTGACCCCATGTGAAAAAAGGGGTTGTGGATGCATGCATTCCACAGAAAAAGGTCACAAGTTCAAACTTTTCATGTCACTGAGAAGCAGTCATATTTTAGATAAAATCACATATTTAATTTACCTGTTGCCAGATTTGTTGAGGCTTAAAGTGCATCTCACAAATCTGTTACACTCTAACCCAGAGAACAGTGGTATATTTATCTGCAGACATTATACTGTTACAATATTAAAATATATTTGGCTTCACTAGTTTAAAGCCTCAAGTGATGCCATCAAGGAGCCTGCATCTTCTCATACCATGGTTGTATGCCAGATTACCAGCCCACATATCAACTTGATTTGGAAATCTATGTTAGATGCCATCCTCATAGTTATTAGAAGCATATTCCCGGTGTATTTCAGCCAGTTTACCTTTACGTGTGCGCAATGCACATAAATGAAATACAAAAGTCTGAAAGGACATTTTCAAGTTTTCAGAAAGTCGAAAACAGAATGCATCAAATTTGCAATGAGCAAATGCACAGTAACGTTCACTCATTGCAGATTTGGCATTTTTGGTGCGAGGTGCACTATAGTGGGGACCGGGAAGTGGACCCTTTCCCCACTGTAGTGCAACCTCGGAGTTAGAATAATAAAGTAGAGGGGGTGTGGAGGGTGCAGGGGGTTGCAGCCCCCCTGCAATATGCTTAGTCTTTGAATTGAAGTTCGAAAATCAGCTAATCTGGTTTTTGATTTGCTGCTTTTCGAACTTCAGTGCAAATCGGAATGATGATTTTCATCATTCCGGTTCGCACAAAGGGCCGTTCGGTAGGTTGATTTTCAACCTTTCCAAGGTAAACAATGTCAGCCTTTACAAATAAACAATTTTTCTGCACTGTAGTATGGAAGCTCAGTACCTCCACAAAGGGTTATTATTACTTGTTTGAGTATTGTGAGAGGTAAAAGGTCTACTATACTGGATGCCAATAGTTTTTTGATAGAACATTTTTGCACCAAGATAATGCCACCTCTAACCCATTCCCTCCAATAGAACTCTTCTGAGTTTGTGCTCTAACTCTCAATGATCATGGCCTGAGCCTTAAAACAAAATGCAGTTAACACCTCACAGCTCAAACAAATGTTCATATGTCTAAACCCCTAAGTGTTACTAGAAAACTGTAACTGGCAAACTGTTCAGCAAAAGTAACCTTTATAATGGCTACATTCATTCAGTTCTAGGACTTGGGCTATATAAGCCACAATAACCATAGTAAATATAAAGTTTGTAATGTTGTATTAACAGTTTATGTATGATTTTGCATTAACAATTTAAACAACACATATACTGCCTGCAGCATTTTCTTCATACAACTGTGAGCTTTCTTATGAGGATACTCAATTCTATCTAAGTCACTTGATTATTAATATATTTAAAGAATTATGAAAATCATTACCATACAAATAAATACTATACAAACAATATTTAATATCACCTTGTCTGTACTAGACAGAGGTCAAATATCAATACATTTGTGTTTGTGACTGTGTTTGCTTTAAGATGAACTCTTCTAATACTTTATATGTAGCATCATTTTAAAATTATTAATGCAAATATGAACAAGCACTGTTTGATGCCTTGAGGCATTAATAGGATGTAACTGTAGAAACACCTGGAGGCATCACTAGGCTGTAATGAGCTAAGGAACCTATATAAAAATGAAGGAAATTATCATTCCCTTATTTTTTCCTTATAACTGAGATACCTCACAGCTGTGTATTAACTCTATATTTTTCATTGAGGACTGACTGTAAATGCAGAAAGTACCATGGTATTCAATAATGGACCTCAGAAGAGACCTATAAAAAGGAACCATTTATTTTCTTTCTGTTAAGAGTATTACAGAACAGATCCCCAACATTACATGACATATCCTAATGATGTCCATGACACTGTTATTAGTATTCTCAGCAAAAAGTATGTTGTTGTCCATTGTGTACAGATACTTGAAGTTCATCCTAGCATAATGCAGAGCACTGCATTATTTGATATTCTAAAACATAAATTCTACTTAAATCATTCTATCAAGGAGTCTGAGAAGTGTTGCATTCTTTCTTCTTCATTCATGTTACAGTGCATATACTCAAGGAATATGTACACTGAGGTGCAGCCTTAGTGCACATATTCCTTGAGTATATCTCTGTTTTTAAGTGGCTAATTAACCAAATGGGAGCAATAATGTCTTGTCTTGTCTTCTTGGCTCACCTGTAAAGTTTCCTAATCTGCCAAGAGGAATAGCAATTTTTACCAAGTTACCCAATAGATAATGAATCATCTTTTCCAACGAGAGAGTACATAAACTCATAAATGTAGTCCATTTGTGTTCTTTTGTCAAATCTTGGTTTAGCTCCCCAAATGCAGTCTTGACTTTTGTCAAAGATATTGTCATAATCTGGCTTGTAAAACTTTCTTATTGGTTTCCCAAACTTGGAACCATCTTCTATACTATGGTATAGTGGTCTGAACTCAGAAGTCTTGATTCTACAGTCATGTTTTTGCTGTAACATGTTGAGCTGTCCCAAATACATCCGGTGTACTTCCTGACCCAGAAGACCTTGTTACAGTCTGGGCATAATTCCTCAAAATGTTGCATTATAGTGTAGTTTTAATGTGCTTGTTATATTAAGAGTATAACAGCATACATCTCGAACCTTTAAATCACTAACAAAAATATCAACATTATTATAAAAGCACTTAAGACTCTTCTGTGAAAACTCATAAAGTGTGACAGTTTTGTCCACAATTTTATTTCAAATCCACTACAAAAGAAAAAAAAAACAGTCAGAGATCACTTAGGCAAAATATCATCTCACTGTAGTAGTACATTCAGCCAATCCTGCCTGGCAGTTACTGCAGAGGTTAAGGTTGCAACTTGCGGTACAGGGTTTGATTCTGTCAACTTTTATTTCCCTCCTGTGTGACCTTGAGCAAGTCACTTAACCAGACAATGCTCATAAAAAGGGTCTGTGTGTCTATTGGTCCTACCTGGTTAACAAATAGGATTTCTTCTCCTCAAATAAGGAAGGCAGCTGCTTTCTGCCCTTCCCATCTTCTTAATTTGACCAGAAAATATATACTTAATACGTTCAAACAAATTGCTACAATTCCCCTCCTCAAAAAAAAAATAATCATGAGAGCTTCATACCCACTGTCAACCTGGACCCTCTTGCAAAAATACTTCAGAAAATCATTTATGAACAAATATTGAATTTCCTGACTCAGTATGATATACTTTAAAACACAAAATGGATTCAGGTGGAAATACAGTATACCACAGCCATCCTCACATTTCTTAATGGCATTTAAGAAATATGGAAAAAGAATGACTCTGAAGAGCAATGTCTATTGACCTTAAAATGGCCTTTGGATACATAGATCACACCTTGTTCTTAATTTTATTTTATTTATTTTACATTTGTTGACCGGGCTAGTCCAACTGGATACATGTCCTTTTTCAGTGGAGGCCCGAGGAGAAAAGCTCCAAGTACACAAAACATTTAATATCACAAGTTAGTTAGATCAACAGTACAATAATGTATCACAATACATTAGGAAAAATAAGATCGGTACATAGCATAATGGGACTTAATTATATTCAAATGATAAGAAGGAAAATACTAGAGAAGAGGTAGGGAAATTAAGGATAGTAGAGACATCTTCAGGATAAGACAAGACTTGTAAGGATAGTTAGGTAGGTGGGTTAGGTTGTGAAGCTAAAGAGTAAAAAGGACAGTGAGTAAAGCAGTTCTAAGAAATAAGTTTTAAATTGAAATTTTGAAGGAAAACAGGGTAGTACTTAGGAAAAGCAAGAGAGGAGAGATTAGTCAGGGTTATTACAAGAACATAACCAGTGGTTGGAGAGGAAATGTTTAAGGTTAGATTTGAATAGAGGAGAGATGTAATAGCTGTAAGGTCAGTAGGTAAGTGGTTCCATATTTTCCCAACAAAGTTAGAAAAAGAGAGTCTCCTGCAGAGTTATACGAGAAAGACGTTTGCATCTGCATTTTATTAGTAGAGCGTAACTTTTTTAGGTTAGAATATGGTGTTATGAGTGTGGAGAGAATTGGGGTGTTATTGGGTTGATGAAGGACTTTATGGGCAATAATAAGTTGGTTGAATTGTAAAGGTGAGGTAACTCTAGCCAACCTAGTTGTTTAAGGTTCTGACAGTGATGTGTCCTATATGGTGAGTTAGTGGCAAACCTGGCAATGTTATTATATGATTTGGCTAGTTTCTTAAGATTGTTTTGAGACAAGTTGGTGTAAATGGGGAGGCAAATAATAGGGTAGAGATTAAGTGAGTTCTTGCAATTGTAGTTCTGGCTAGTGGAGTAAGAAATTGTTTGATTCTGTACAGGGATCCTAGTTTTTTGTTAGTAGATTTTATTGTAGTGTGTATGTGAGTGTTGAATTTTAGTTGGTTATCTATTGTGATACCAAGGAGTTTGGTGGTAGTCTCAGGAGATATAATGGTACCATTATTAGATTTCAAGGTAAACTGAAGAGGGGAGATGAGTGTGAGGGTGTAAAGAGTAATAATTTGTTTTTTTTTGGGTTGAGGAGAAGACAATGGTTTAAGAACCATTTTTCTATAGTGGTGAATGATTTTTGCATGAGAGAAAGAAGTTCAGTTTGGGAAGACGCTGAACAAATGATTGTGGAGTCGTCAGCATATTGTATGCAGGTGGAGAAGGGAACAGAGAGATGTAGATCATTGATAAAAATGGAGAATAGTAGTGGACCTAAGATAGAGCCCTGTGGGACTCCTAGGGATGTAGGAAGAAGTTCAGAAAGATTATTCTGCCAGAGTACAGCTTGTTTTCGGTTATCCAGGTAGGATGTAAACCAGTTCAGGGCAGAATTATCAAGAGATAGGGACTTTAGTTGGTGAAGTAGAAGTTTATGGTTGACCATGTCGAAGGCCTTAGAAAGGTCTACAAAGAGTGCTGATGACAGGGAATTATTGTTGCGATTTTTGTTGATGCAGTTGGTAAAGGAAAGAAGGGCAGTGGTAGTACTGTGGAAAGGACGAAAGCCATGCTGACAGTTGGATAAGAGATTATGGTGGATAAGGTGGGAAATTAATTGTTTATGGATACATTTTTCCATAATTTTGGCCAGTGGAGATAGTAGAGCTATGGGACAGTAGTTTGAGTAATCAGCAGAATCACCTCCTTTGTGAATAGGAATAATATGTGAGATTTTCCAGATAGATGGAATAGTACTTTCTTTAATTGTTCTATTAATAAGTATAGAGATGGGGTAGGCAATAGCTGTGGCACCTAGTTGGAGGTATTCCCCTGGTAAATTGTCAGCTGAGGGGGTAGAAGGTTTAAGTTTTTGAAGTAAGGAAGAGATATAGGAGGTGGATATTGGTTCTAGGTGGAATGGAGGGGTGTGGGGTTGGTAGCGGGCAAGTTGGCAGTATCTGGATTTTGTTGATTAGCTAAATTTTGTACAGCTGAAGTAAAGAAAGTATTAAAAGCATTTGCTGTTTGTGTAGGGTCATTAGTGTTGGAGCCAAGAGGATGTGGTGTGTCTACTTTACCTGGGGATATGAGCCTGTTAATAGAAGTCCAGAACTTCTGAGGTTGTTGAAGGGAAGATTTTTGTAGTTGGATGTAGAAGTTCTTTTTGTCCTGTAGGATAGCTTTTTTTGTTATGTTTCTTTGTTGCCTGAAATGTTGATGATCAGTTATGTTTTTCGAGGTGCGCCATTTTGCCCAGGATTTATTCCTGGATAGGATAAGTTTTTTAGTCTGGCTTGTGAGCCATACTGCTGGTTTATTTTTCACTCTGATGTTACACATTGGGGCATGATGGTCAAGGATTGTAAGGAAGGTATTATTAAAATAGGATACTGCTTCATTTATTGGAAGGGACTTGAGAGGTTCCCAGTTACAGTGTTTAAGTTCATTTAGGAACAGTTCCTGGTCAAAGTGGTTTTTACTGCGTGCAGTTCTAACTGGGGGGAAAATATTAACATTTGTTTTATGTCTAATTATGTATATTAGAGAGTGGTCGCTAAGGTCATCAGGTAGGGTTCCTGTTATATAATTATTCTGTGGACGATTTGTTAGTATCCAGTCCAGGATACTTTCTTTGTTATTAGATTTGTTGATTCTAGTTCCAGAATTAATGAGTTGTGTAAAACCATGCAAATTGATCAGAGAGGATTGATTGGCATTATTGCATAGGTTCCAATCAGTGTTAACGTCTCCTAGTAGTAAGGTTTCTTGTGGGTAATTGAGGGAAAGACAGCTTAGTAGGTCTTCTAAGTTATTTTGATTGTTACCTGGTGGGAGATATGTGCAAATGATGTTAACTGATTTCTGGTTGTTTAGTTGTAGTTTTGAAATAATTATTTCTGCATTGTTATCAGAATGTAATTTGTGGTTTATTTTGTTGATTTGTAATCCTGCTTTATAAAGTATTGCTACCCCCCACCTTTTTTCTTAATGCGGTCCTGTCGAATGATATTGTAACCCGGGGGGAATAATTTCCGTATCTAGTATTGTTGGTTTAAGCCATGTTTCAGTTAAACATAGGATGTCGAAATGGTGAACTTCTAGGAGAGCATGGACTTGAGTAATTTTGTTGCAGATACTACGAATATTAAGATGGGCAATTAAGAGTGATTTAGAGGATTGGGCTGATAAACAGGGGGTTGAATGAGACTGTTTACTGTTAGAATAGGATAAGTGAAACTTAGGGCCTGGGTTAGGATGAATGTCTCCATCTATTAGGGAGTGGAATAGAGTAAAAGTGTGATATTGGATAGTTTTAGAGTAATAGTTAAGTAACTTTTGATTGTTAAGAATAGAATATTTAATATGGGTAAGTTGATGGTATTTAGCTTGGATGTAGCAGGGGTTGGAGGTGGAATTAGAGAAGCTTATGTGAGAGACAGGAAGAGATATAGTAGCACCTTTGGATGGGATGAACAGAGTGTTGAGAAGGGGATGTTCATAGAAGGTAAGGAAGTAGGTTGTGGTAAAAGAAGTCAGCAATGAGAATGCTAGTACATATTGGGATAGGTTAGGCATGATAAGAAGAGGTAAAAATAAGTATAGGTAGAGATAGGAGGAAAAAGGGGCTATTACCTGTGAGAAGGAGATGAGATAATAGGGGGAGGATCTATATCTAGTGGATGTGGAGATATGAGAAAGGTGTGGCTAGTAGCAAGTGAGTGGTTGGTTGGAAAATAGAGGGGGAGTGGTTAAGAGGGTATAAAGGTAGATGTACTGGGGGCGGGTGGGAAATGGGGGCAGGGTAGGGGAGCAGAGTGAGCCCGAAGGGCAAACGGAGCGGGAAGATACCAGAGAGCGGAGTACAGCAGGAAACAATCAGTGAATGGGAAGAATTAACAGGTAAGTCAGTGGGTTAGAGAGATAGTGTGAGTTAGCTAATGTGTAGATATATAATATGTAGAAATACTGGTGTCTAAAGTAACAAGGTAAGGTAGGAGAGGGTAGGTTAAAAAGCAGATCTGGGTGAAGTTACAGTTAAAGGACAAATGGGAAAGGATGAGGGATTCAAAAGATAAGCATATGAGTGGAGAAAAGAGGAGTAGCAGCAGAAGAAATGAAAAGGGTGCCACCTTGTGGCCAGTTATGTAATTGCAGAGGACAGTCACCAGAGCAGGGGGCTAGACACAGATGGGGAGAAGAGGATTAATTGTGATGTGCAGGCAAACAGAAAATGATTGAGGAATAAATATGCATAAGAAATAAATAGTGGTATATATGGGGGTGGGGATTTGTTGGCTGCTGGTAATTCAGGAGGGATGCTTAACTAAAGATACAAAAGTAGATATAGTCTTGTCAAATAAGGAAACAGGACATACTTAAAATATCTTATTAACTAGGTTTCACTGTGTGGTGAAGGGTATGACCACAGTAGATGAAGTTCTGTAAATTCCAGGAGGTTGGTAGGCAGGAAAAACTTTGCTTCAGTTTATCAATTGACCTCTCTATTATAAGGTAAAGAGAGAGAGAGAGATAGTGAGTGAAATAGAGCAAGGACTGAAAGCAAAAATAGGTTACAATGCACCAGAAATCATTAGTAACATCAGCGTTTCATTCTTGATACAAATCATTCAAGCAATAGGGCAGAGAACACCTCAAGAACATATAATACTTAACAAAACAGATAGATTAATATAGATAGCTAAACATTCTTTTACACTATTTTACTCACAAGTATAGGATAGAAACATAAAAATCATTGTTGAAGTGAGAAACAAGTAATAGTTGTCCTCTAGTGTGATCAAACATCCCACATTGCCAAGTAAACTTATCAGAGGGGGCTCTAATTATAGTATTAGGAAGGCTAATTATAATGGATACCCACGTAGAATACACTAGAGTATCCAATATCTGTATATGAGAAGTACAAGGGGATATCACTCCCAGCGCCTGGCATTATGCATAAATCAGTAAAGAATCCAGGAGTTTTCATATGGTTAGAAAATGACCTTTTTAACAGAAAATTCACAATTAATGATTGCAATGAATAATCTTATTCTCTTTCCAACAATGGGGTGCATGCTAGACTAGCTCCTGTTGTTATTAAATGCTAATGAGCTTCCTTGACAGAATCCAGTCTGAATCACATCTTTTTCACTGACAACATACTTATCACAAGAGCATCATCCTCCCAAAGGAATGTCGGCACAGCCCTGCAAAATAACTTCAGACTACTGCAGAACTGTCTCCTAGACAATGGATTAATATTGACACCGCAACTTCTACTCTGATGCTATTTGGAGCTACCAGGAGGCTTATTAGGGGGCACCTCATCCTCAGTTTTAACCTGGAAAGTCATCTAATCCCTATAGTAATGTAGCAAAAATATGTTGGACTACTTCTTACCACGTCAGGCAACAATGCCAGAAAGTTCTTGACCAGCTTTAAGTAGCTTATAGAATATCACACCTTAGTACAAAAGAGGTCAGGCAGTCCACTGTAAATGAGATCTGTTTGCCATGGCTGAAATACTGCTCCTTCTGCTTGCCATCTTTACCACAGAAAGCTAGACATGCTCCAAAAACAGAGATTAAAATACTCAGGTTTGTTAGCATCAGCCCTGAGTTTGAACATCACCGTCTTGCTATTTGAACATCACTGTCTCACTATTTGAACATCACTGTCTCACTATTTGAACATCACTGTCTCACTATTACTAAATCTAAATATCTTCCTGTGCAAAGCAGGGACATTCCTACTTAATACCCTTCCATGCAAGTATATAAACAATCACTACTGCCCTCCTTGAGGCACATTTCTTTCCTTCTGAGAAACCTCTTATTCTTTTAGAAATACAGTGATAATATATCGGTCATTCCTTCATATACTATGAGTACTACAGGGAAAGAAATTTCAAGTCTGCTGAAGCAAATTAGAACAGAATTCCCTAAGAAATCCGGAGCATATCTACCTTAACTGATTTTAGTAAAAACCTTGACAAGCACTTGAGGGAAAGCATACGGCATCACCGTCTTGACAATCATGGATAAACATTCCAGCTCACATCCAATTTTCCTACATAACAGTTATACACTAATCTACTATTCTGTTTACATTTAAACCTCTTAGTTTTGCTTAACTTCTACTTTTTCTTCTTCTAGCCTACTTATCTATTTCTCTGTCTGTTTTTCTCCCTAAGCCCTTAGCTCCCTTTTTCTTGGTAATTATTTTAACATAAGCCTGAATCATATTTCTGTCTAATGCCTTCTCTAGGGTATAAGGTTGTAAAAATGTTTAGATGTATGGAAAGTATACTATGTCATTATTGCTCATTTTCATAGATTTTGATTTAATGACTTGTTTTCATAGATTTTGATTTAATGACTTGTTTTCATGTATATCCTATCTGCCATTACTATATTATTTGACTGTATATATGTGCTCAGTATTGTTACTATGTAGTAATCATATACCGCTTCTCTTGCTTTGCTTACAGTCAACACAGCATATTAGTCACTTTATTATTGTGTAGTGCTTGGATACTGTATCTACCGTTTGCTTACTGTAAACATAGTGCAGGTAAAGCCTGAAAAGGGTCCTTGGACCAGCGTCCTTACCAGTTACAATATGTGATGTAATAATAGTACTAATAATAATAATAATAATAATAATAATAATAATAATAATAATAATAATAAATGAGGTTTGGTAACAAACCAATTTATCCAGGTACATATTCAGGTGTGGGTTAGAAAGAAGCGGTAGTGGGAATTAATAGAGTAGGGCAAGTAGGGTGGAGGAGATGAAAGGGTTAAATGGGAATGATGATTGAGAGGAAATGAGGTGAGGTGAGGGTAGGGAGGGGCTTAGGGGTTTTATGCATGTGTAACTGAGTAAGGAATCACATTTTGGTGTGAACTTGCTATGGCAGGCTTACGTCAGTGACGACCTGTAGGTATCCTGACGGACAGGTAGGCCTTGACTATTGCTAGCATATGTAGAGAAGGCACTTTGTGTGTGTGGTATAGTTAAGACCTGGTGTAGTTCAGGTTGTTTAAGGGCTGTTGGTTTGGTTGTTTGAACTCTGTATCTTTGCATTTGGCCAGTAACAGTTTTCTAAGAGTTGCATGGTCAGCTGGTTAGCTGCCATTAGACAGGTGCTGTGACTTGCTGGAGTTCTTTTCCTTCCCACCTGTAGTGTTGGGCAGTCATTGGTAGTCATTTTGTGGTAGAATGGCCTTGTGTGACTATATGGAGCCATTGGGGTTGTTGTGTGGTTTTACGGGTTTTCCATTTGGGGGATGCTTGCTGTGTTGGGGCGAGAGTGACATTGCCCTATGTTTAGACCTTATTCTTGACTGGTACTATCACTGCTGAATATTTAAAAAAAATAATTAATGCATAAATAATCTAATAATCTAATAATGCTTTTGCTTTTGTTTCATTGCAGGTTTTGTTACACTCATAGACTTAGGTTTATCTCATTACTGATGAGATTTTGGCAGGCAGTTTAAACATTATTTTTTTTGTATCAACGTACATGTTTACTAGTGTCTAGTTTTTTAGTGTTTTTCTTTTTGTTTTTTGTACGCTTCGTAATTCGCAGCCGGTTGTCTCGGAAGCATAAGAACAAACTAAAGGAACAAAATTAACTTAACGGTTGCTGAAAGATTTTGTTTAAAGCAACTTTTTGGCAAGAGTATTTATTTTCTATCTTGGATGGAGCAGTTATTGCAACAGCAACTACTCATTACACAGCGTCTCTTAGCAGCCTTTAAAGAAGATAACGCTGTAAATATTCAAAATGGATGTGGAAATGTTTCAAATACTAACATCTTATTGTCGGAAACAGGAACAAATCTATACCCTTCACTCAACACCAGGTACTTCATGTACAGACCCAGTGGCTAGCAATTGTTTGGGGGATGATATTGGCAGTTGGACGACGCAAGCAAGATCAGGCAATGGAAGTCAGGTGGTTCTGCTACCAAATTCAGGATCAAACACTTGGAGTGGGTGTAACGAAGATGTGAGAACAGACTTCAATTTGTTTGACTTAAAAACAGTTCTTGTGGCTCCCAATTTTGGACAAAACCCTGGAAGTCGAGAGATGGGGACATTAGCGAAACAGATGGAGGAGTTTGAAAAAGCGCTGAGAAAATTCAAAACGCTCCAGATGGACAACGTATTTCTTGAGCGTTCACTTGAATTAAACCAGATACCTAAGGGACTAAGGGTATTCAAGGTACCTTTTGGTTTCGAAAATGACATTGAATTATTATGTGAACTTACTGAAATTTTTGATAACACTGGAAAACAGTTAATGAAATTGATAATTAAGAATAACAATGTTAGATTAACTAAATTGAGAGATGTATTAACTAAACTTGACACCAGTATTAGAAATGATTTGTTATTTGAGTACAAAAAAATTAAATTTGATAACATTCTATATGAAATGAAAAGGTACATGAGTAATGGTCTTGACATTAAAAATGACAAGTTGCAGAGGGACACCAATGATTATTCAAATAACAAAGCATATATACATTTCAGAGATTATAATCGTTGTTTCAAACCATTAGACAACAACGGGGTGGCTGTTAACAGAAACGCTGGTCAAAATGTAGCTTCCACAAGTAACGCTAACACTAGAGGGCTTCCCAGAATACATGAAAACATAGACACCAACAGGGAGTCTTTTTTTGAAGAACCGGCCCTCCGGAGATCGGAGCGCCTACGGGAGCATTATCAAGGGCAGTATCAACAACATCGCCAGCAATACAACGGCAGAGGGAGATTCAGGCAGCAAATGTATTGAATTCGAGTAGAAATCTGACATTAGACAGTATTGAGAACATTTTTTTCACTAAAAATACTATAGAGACTGGTCAAGGTACACCTGATATACTTTTTGATCTTGTGAATATGGTTTCATACGAAGAAAACTTAGTTGTTCAAGGAACTATTAATCTTGAATGTTCCAATGGAATGGAGTTAACAACATACAAAAGGATGGAAAATTGTGTTTATGACGTAAATGACTGCATGAACTTTAACTGTGACATTACTTCAGAAGGTGGTTACAATATGTACAATTATACAGACAAACCACTTGGGCAAAACTACTTGTCATTATTTAGAAAAGGTTTTAAGTTTATTCCGAAATACAAACCTGATTTGGGAAAAATATTGCTAAATTTAAAAATGTACACTAGAATTTTAAATTTAAAGATGTTTTTTAAGAGTAAAGCTGACACTAGGCCGGAAATAGACACAAAATTCATTAGTTTACAGAGGTCAAGTACTCTCATTCCACCTAGTAATTCAATTATTCATTTATTTGAAATGTTTTGTGAAATGCAGCTTAGAAAAGCATGGAAAGAATGTAACACATCAGCTGACAACTTAACGGTTGCTGAAAGATTTTGTTTAAAGCAACTGTGTACCTCAGATGAACTAAGAATAATGAAACCAGATAAGGGAGGAGGAGTTGTTATAATGAACAAAATGGATTACAACTACAGAATGGCTAGTATGCTCAACGATGAGAAAACTTATAACAGGGTATCGAGATATGATATGACAAAGGCTTACACCAAAGTAGATTGGCAACTGTATGACTTATTATTGGAAGGTATTATTATTAAAAAAGAATATGAATATCTTACAGTTGAACACCCTGTTACGCCATCAATATTTGGAATACCCAAAATACACAAAAGTGTATCTAACCCCCCTTTGAGGCCTATTGTATCAGCAAAACTATCTAAATTGGAAGTGATAGCACATTTTATAGATGTCAGCTGTAAGGATATAGTGAGCAACATTAAGCACATAATTAGGGACTCTTGGCATTTCTTAGAGTTAATAAAGGACTACAACAAGGAAAATCTGAGTAACATTCATATGGTTACTATAGATATTGTGAACTTGTTCTCTGTGATCCCTTTGGAGGAAGGACTACAATTATTTGAAGAGAGCTTAGAGGTTTTTGGTAGTCTACACACAGTCAAACGTAAATTAATGGTAGACATGATGGAAATGGTATTAAAAAACAATTTTTTCCAACATGATGGTGAATATTACCAGCAATGCTCAGGTGTAGCAATGGGAGCAAGATGTGCTCCCACATATGCAAACCTTGTGCTGGCTATGTGGGAGAAACAACAAGTCTTTACAAGTAGTTATTGGTCAAAGATTGACCTTTACTTAAGATTTTTGGATGACATTCTAATCTTATGGAAAGGGAACAGGAATGATTTGGAAACATTTATAGAATATTTAGAGAAAACTACAACATTTTTGAGATTTACGTACAATATGAATTTTGATTACTGTGAATATTTAGACATTAAATTATACAAAGTAATAGATACGATAGAATCTACAATTTATCGTAAAAAAACTTTTTCGAACTCGTACTTACATTTCAAAAGTTGTCATCCTTATTTCCAAAAGCAGAATTTAGTAAAAGGCCAAATGGTGAGGCTTTCAAGAATAATTAGTGACAATATGGAATTTAATATAGAAATGAAGAAATTGTCAGACATGTTCTTGGATAGGGGTTACCCTAAAAAGCTTATGGAAGAAATCACGACTGAAATTTGTAAAAAAAGAACAGATACTTTCAAACCCATATTATTATATGGAATGTCAAAGGTAAAACAGCAAGAAGTGTACAACTCAAACAAAACATGTGCTTTTGTTGTGCCATTTACAGATAATGTAAGTTACATCACCAAAAATATCAGGGAGACTTTTGATAAGGTTTTTAACAACCAAACCGAGATTTTGGAACATATAGGTAGAACTCCAACTATTGTTTACAGTAAAGGAAGGAATCTGAAAGATTATTTTGAAAGTGATGTACCATTTAAAAATTCTAAGATGAAAAAATGTGGTTTTTGCAAGTGTTTCAGATTTATTAATGATGGCCCTTATGTCACAGTCAAAGGTATTAACAGAACCCTTAGATGTCCAGGGCATGTAAACTGCAACACCAAATATGTTGTGTATTTAGCTACCTGTTTAACATGCTCAGCATTTTATATAGGTAAAACTAAAAGAAGGTTAAGGGAGAGAATTACAGAGCACAATAGGGATATTAAAAATAAAAAAACAACTAACTCTCTGTACACACATAGCAAAGCATGTAAGGATTTTAAAATATCCCTGTTTTTTCTGGTTGACCGGATACCTGATAACAATATTAAAGAAGGTGACGTGAACACACTCCTTGAAGCTAAGGAGTGTATTTGGCAGTTGAGGTTAAATTCATGTGTTAAACCAGGAATAAACTAACACATATCGATTGTGAGTTATCTGAAAATGAAATCTAATATTATTTAACATACTGACATTTTAAGACATGTGAACATTGCTTTAAGTTATATAGAAAACAGATATGATAGTTTGAGGTAAAATTTTGTGTTTTAACATTTACAAACAAACACATATTAATTGGTAGTTATTTTAAAAAATAATTCATATATTATTTAAAAACTAGATATTTATTTTAGTATTTAAACATAAGAGGTTAATTTGAACAGTACATTTTACAAGTTCATATTATTTATGGCATTTAAAAGTAAATAAGCATTGGAAAGTAACAACAGGTATATTAACATGTTTTCTTTGAGAAGTATTGCATCTACTTAAGCATTAGAATTTTTTAAACTTAAACAGTATATAAGGTTAGTGCTTGTAATAACAAATGAAGAGTCAACGTTTATTAAAAGTGAACATTTAATTGATTAATTGTTGAATTGATAGAGTAATAGGATATGCTAATGAATTTGTATATAAAAGTTAGTTGCTGTGTTTTTAAAATGTAACTCTGATGAAGCCCACTATGCTGATGGGTGAAAGCGCTCAGTTATTTTTTATATGAAAATAAACACAGACTTCGTTTTTATTATATTCGTCCATTGTGTTTCCGCTTCACTCAGCTTGCGTTTTACTTTCTTTTTACTCAACTTACATGTTATTGTTTCGTTTTGTTCATCATGAAACTTGTGGTTGCCTGGTGGATCACTCTGGACTGATGTTGCTAAATAGAGACATGCTTTTGGTTTTGGACTCATTGGTTGTCTTGCAGGGCATGCTACTGATGATTCTGTTGGTCCGGCAGCTTACTGAGTTTCTGGAAACAATGTTTGGAATCTTTTGCTATTGTAGGCTTTTCTCCCCCCCCGTTTTGGGTTTCCTCAGATTTCCTGCACTGGGAGGTTGAGAGGAATGGCACCGGAAACTCGCATAGGGTTTCTCATACTATGAGTTATTAAAAAGTAGTGTGCATGACATGAGGTTTCATGAAATTTTGTAACCACACTCATACTCTTAAGCTAGAATGCAAAGGTCACTTCAGTAGTCTAGAAACAGCAGTAAAACAATTAAATATTTTTCCTCGCTTATAGTAACATTTTTAATTGCTGGTGTTGCTGACGAGTTCATGTAGTGGGTTACTATGCTGTAGAATCCCTAGTTTCTTCAGAGATTTATGATGGGATTTCATTTTATACAGATAACACCATTTCATCAAAAGCAACTAAGGAGTAAGAAGAGAAAGTGGTGGTAGGGAGAGGGTAAGGCATATTGACTGGAAATACTCTGTTCTAGCCTTCTAACCAATCTGTTTTTGTGCGCTATGGGGAAATCTGAGTATTGGCCATTTAATCGTCATGCACAGTATGGCTTTAACGGGTGTTGGGGAAGAGTAGTGCCGGATTCTGTGGGATCATGGCATCCTTTTCAACATTGCAGAAGCATTGAGCCTGAAGTCAGGGAATAATGACAGACACTTGACTTTATACCTCATACCTCTCAGAAGATCCGTACTAATGCAAACCTGTTATGTGGGGTTGCAGCAGACCTCTCAACTGCACTAACTTTTGAAGAATGCCTTCTGTTTGTCCATACCTCTTAATTGTCCAGATTTCACAGAATGGCCAGATTTCATCTCATGTTTCTGGTCTACTCCTCATAAAATTTGTGATTTTCTGGTAAATCAATGGGATGATCTAGGCACCAAAGCCCCTAAATAATGTCATTTGAGTTTCAGACTTCAAGCTTACAAAAAATGTATGTTACCACAAACCCCCTTACAATATTCTAAGTTCAAAAGAGCAATATTTAAATCTGTATCTATTTTGGGCCTTTGTACCCCGATTTTGTCAGGTTCTGTCCAGATTTCTTCCACTAAGAGTTTGAGACGTATGCTTTTGCCTCAGATGCTTGGTCCAATTTTCCAGAAAATGGCATATTAATGCAGGGTTGTAGTCTGCTGACTTTTTAAGTTGGTAAGACAACCATTTTAACTGCCTTTTTTGTTGTTGTTGTTGTTATAGTTTTACTTGGATTTCTTGCTCGAGGAGTTGGGGACACATGAGTGCAGACAATAAATGATGACATGCACGGGAATTCTGGGGGGAGGCATGGCGGCACAGTTATTGCTATTCTAGTCATGTTCTAACTGGAAATGTGATATTTTAAATCTGTCCCTGATGGTTTCACTAGTTTTGGTTTTGTCCCTGATTCTGTTGTGATTGTACCCTGTTTGGTGGACAGTTCTGAGCAGGGTTGTCTTTGGCTGAGTACTGTTTAGTACATGCAGGTCATTTGCGGTCCTCAGTGTGTTGCTTTCAACCAAGCTTTTACCCCCAAACTGATAAAGGAGTTAACGTGGCATAGTTCTTAATGTTACTGTTTTTTCAGTATGTTCACAGTTAGGTTTTATCTGGGGCAGTTTCACAGTTGGGTGGTTTTGGGAAGGTGGTAGTCATTCATTAAAGAGGGAACTGGTAAAATGTCACATGTGAGAGGTAGACATCTTAGCTGTATTAGTCCTGCTTCAGTGGAGTATTTCTAAGTGGAATCTATGAAAGGGATGGAATGGTTTAATTTTCTTTACCCTGATTGCTTCTCCTTCCATTGCTAGGATGAAGAATGTTGCCTCTTGTATGGTGGAACAAATGGGTAAAGGGTGGAGCACTTACTAGTGGCTCACTAGCAACTGTAATTAAGAAACTGACAGGATGGCTAAAATGTAATAATTTTATTTATAGATATAGGCCTTTTAATGTAACAATATGATTCAGCCTATTTATCATTGCCAGTAGTTAATTTGTTAATACTGAGTGTGTGATACACCTTTTCAATACAAAACTTTGAGGAACATGAGCTTTTGAAGTCTGGTAATGTTATGGGATGTTATGCTAGGTAAAGCCTCTTCTTAATCACAAATGCCATTGCAGGGTCCCTAACCTTAAGTACTGCAGATGTATGGTGTGGTTTACATTTTTCATTGCACTGACTGTTTCTCCTTTATTATCAAGATGAGGAATGTTGTTGCTATAATGTGGAATAAACAGGTAAGAGGTTGAACCCTTACTAATGCATTTCGGAGGATTTACATATGTCTTTCTCTTTGCAGATGATGGTGCTGAGAGAGGCATTTTAGTTGCTGCAGCACTACACAGTGAGCTCGCACATGGTGGAAGCAGGTTGTTGCAGTGGATGTCCCGGCCACTAGAGTGGTGCACAAAGAGGTCACACATGGGGGGAGTGCAAAGGGAGCAGCAGTTACTGGCCTGAAGGAAGTGGATTTCAATGGTAAGGGATTCTGCTGTGGTGAAAAGTCTGGTTGCTGGAGGGGTGCACGATGAGGTTACAGATAATTTTCTTTTAGCTAGTGCTCATTAAGACATGTCAGTGTTGGGGGGGGGGTGCTCAAGGTAGGCTGGGCGGAGTCACTACAATCGTAGGATTATAGGAAGTTACTAGACTTAGGGCTCTAGGGCCCTTATAGGCTAGCCAGGTTCAACCGTTATTTCCATGTGCAGTACCTATTGTTCTTGTCCAAGAGGGACATGGTTGGAACCCTTGGGGTGAATTTACAGTTAGTCATTCACTTGTTCAAACTGTGTTTGAATAGGGCCAATGAGGTGTTCTTTTGACATGCAGAGGGAGATTGTTCCAAAGGTGTGGTATCTTTGGAAGACAAATCTGTCCCTCAAGCAGGTTTTACTAATGTTACATACCAAATTAATGTTTTTTAGAGGGAGTAGTACGTGTATCATTTGACTTGTGCTTGGGGCTGATAAGAGGTGGTTGGTATATGTATGTTTTTTGAAGGTAGGTAAGGTTTGATGGAGCATTGTGGGTATGAAGAACTGGGTCCTTTGTTGGCTACACAGAAGTAGAAGGCTTACGTATGGCACTGTTTAGGCTTGCTGCAGGAGTTTGGAGTATCTGTTATAAGGAAGGCTTATGGTAGGGGTTTGTCAGATTGGTTAAATTTGTTGTGCAGTTCCTGGTGGGAAGGATTTGGGTGGGTAAATTTAGTTATTTGTCTAGCTTGGGAACAAGGTAAGGCAGTTCAGTTGGCCAAGGAGGGTGTTAGCTGTGAGTAGTGTAGTTGTGCGGGTGACATTCACAAAATTTTGGCAGTGGTTCATTGGTTTGAAGGGTTGGGTCAGGTTTGATAGTGTGAAGACTACTGACATAGACTACTGACAACATTGTTTTTTCGAGTGTTGACATTGGTAATTGGAGGTTTATTGAGCTATAATTCATATGGCATATATTTTATGGATATATTGAAGCCATTCTGAGGGTGGTTTATTGGTCAATAAATGTTATGATGGTCATTAAATGTTTTCTTCTTTATAATGGATATTTGGTGTTATAGCAGGATTGCTATTAAACTGAGGTGGAAAGGAAAGTTTATTTTGGTCATTATTATATACATTGTGCGCTATATAGGGGTTGCAGTTTAGCATGATGGTATGCAACTGGCCTTGTGTTATTATGCATGGCATTATGTTTATTGTTCTGCTGGTACAATTGGCAGGTAATGACCTGGAAATCATTATGAAAATACTATTAGTAGTTAGGATAAGTGAGAATTTAGTTAAAATACAGAGGTTATGATTGTTACAGTTGTTTTAGCAATGGAGAGGGATCATTGGTTTAATCTAAGCCTTTTAGGCAATTGGCTGCTTTTGGTATTTATAAGATAGTGCTTTGGGAGATGCTGACATGGACCCAGTTTGGTTTAGAGAGGATGAAGTACACCAAATGATGTTTGGCTTACCCCTTTGTGCAGTTTGGTTGTAGGAAGTTTTGGTAGGAGAGAAGGGGAACAGCCTGGTCAGGCTGGTGGGCAGAGAAGAGGGGCAGGTTTTCCCTCTTCTGTTCCCCCTCTGGTGTTGGCTCTTCATTTCAATTAGTTGGGAAAGGAAAGTGAGCAGGTGGACACTGCATATTTGGTTAGATGTTTAATTAAATAAGTGGTAAATGAAGTGAGCAATGGGACACTGCTTCACAAGTAAATAAGCGAGTGGAGGTAAGGATGCTGCTTATTTGATTGGATGTTTAATGCAATAAGTGGAAAATGAAGTGAGTGATGGGATGCTGCTTCATACGTAAAATAAGTGAGTGGAAGTAAGGACACTGCTTATTTGCTATGTTTATGTTGTGATTATTAAATAATATTGGGTAATGAAGTTATGTTTATGAAGTTTAATAAAGGTTGTCAAACGGCATTCGGTGTAATGTGTTTATCGAAGGGGACCGGGACAAACTATTCTGTCAACTTTTTGTTGTTGCTTATCAATAATGTATAAAGTTGGCTTTGAACTTTTGCTGAACTGCCAGAATGTTGCATTTTTTTTTTACACTGAAGGCAAAGTCATTTCTAATGTACCATTCTTGTATAATGATAAGTGTCATCAGAAGGAATATGGTAACAGCAGGTTATAGAAATAACTCCTGCGTATGCAGTTTTACATACATATATATATATATATATATATATATATATATATATATATATATAGGTCTACCTGATTTAACCAAAAGCTTCAAATGCTGACAACGATAACACCGACACCAGATGATCGACAACAGAGAAGATCGAAAGTTGAAAATCCCGATGCTGAGAACACCGACATGTTAAGGTAAGTGTGCGGTAGGGACGGACGTTAGGGTCAGGGTGTGGGTAAGGTAAGTGTGCGATAGTGACGGATGTTAGGGTTAGGTTGCAGGTCAGGTAAGAGTGTGATAGTGATGGACTTTTGGTTTAGGGGTGGGTTAAGTGAGTTATGGTTAGGGTGCGAGTAAGGTAAGTGTGTGATAGTGACGGACTTTAGGGTTAGGGGCTGATTAAGTGAGTTAGGGTTAGGGTGCGGGTAAGGTAAGTGTGCGATAGTGACGGACCTTAGGGTTAGGGTTTGGGTTAAGGTTAGTGCATAGATAGTTGTGTATGTAAGGTTTAGTGTAGGTTTGTAAGGTGTTTGGTGTGCTTGTGTTGTGTGTGTGTTTTTCGGGAAAGGTATTTGTTTTGTTGATTGTCGGGATTGTGGTTTATCGGGCATGTGAAGTTTCATGTTTTTGAACTTTCGGTTTTGTGGTGTCGGTTATTTCGTTGTCAGTGTTTTGGCATGTTGGCATTATCAGGTAGACCCATACATATATATATATATATATATATATATATATATATATATATATATATATATATATATATATATATATGTATATATATGTGTGTGTGTGTATGGGTCTACTTCACTTGACCTACAACTCATTTGACTGACAACTCATTTGACTGACTCCCATGTCAACGACATTTAAGACATTGATATGTTGTGGGTTGTCCTTCACCTGTGACTTGCTTGTGATAAAAAGAATTGCTGTAAGTTGCAGTGTTAACTGTTAGAATTCTGATAGTCATGCAGAAAGCAGTGTTGTCTTGTTTCTAAATGTGGTTTTGTCTCTTTACATTTTTATGGGAAGTATCTAAAGACATTTGGTGAATGTTTTGTGAGTTCCCACCAGTAGTGGCAGTATGTAGAGTACTGTAAGGCAGGTTAAAGGTATATGCCCTTTTCCCCACTGTAGTGTGATCCTGGAGTTAGTATATATAATTAAAGGGGTGTGGGGTGCACATCCACCCACATTGCAGGGTGTGGGGTCGTAGCCCCCCAACCTTGTTTGGTTGTACATTGTCCCATTTCTATTAAGAGGGTAAGTAAATAGTTTTTAAGTTCTGGAAAGGGTTAGTTATGGGTGTTATAGTTGAGCTTGTCTATTGTTTAAGATTTAGTATGTTGAAATTCAATATTGTAAGCTGTCGGTGAAATGGGAGTCAGTCAAATGAAATTTGGGTCAATTTGGTGTTGATCAAATGGGTGTCAGCCAAATGAGTTTTAGGTCAAGTGAAGTAGATCCATGTTTGTAGATAGCAGCAGATAACACAACTTAACCACTAAAGGTAGATACTGTAATGTTACAGAAATAAATGACCAATTAAACAGTAACACCAACACGACTTCAGTTAAAACCATGTTTAATACCATCTAAAACAAAAAGATAAGTGCTTTTGGATATTTACTATGTCCTTCATCAGATCTAAAAAATTAAAACAAGCATACGATTTTAAAAATCAACTGTAGCCAATCAGTTGCTGATCTTAGACAATGCCCTCTCATGGCTGGTTTTAAAGGAATACAAGTATTCAAGCCTGGGAGGGCGTGTCTGCTTGTAGGACACAAATCCACTTCATCTCAGCCTGCTCTGTATAAAGCATCACATCGCCACCCCTTATGTGAAATATATACACACACACACACACACACACACACACACACACACACACACACACACACACACACACACACACACACACACACACACACACACACACACACACACACACACACACACAAACACACAGACACACATACATGTATATATGTATATATACTAAAAGAGGTTATTATTATTTTCATATTTCCTGTGTGTGAAATTCTGTTGTTTATTGGAATCAGTTATTCAGTATTTACATGTTTAAAATGTTTATAATCATTATTGAATGTTTTACTACCTCTCATTGTGTCTGGATATTTAGTGAATGTTTTTAATAACTTGAGAGTGTTTATGTTTATTGTGATAATACCAGGGCTACTATGGAAAGTCTTACTGCTTGGGGTACATGCTACCATTTGTTTCAAAATCTATTTTTCCCAATATAATTGAACACCCCTTTTGAAGGGTATTGTGGTATTTGACTGGTGGCAGCCATTACCTTGTAATTTGGGCAAAGAAATACAGCAGGTAAATCTTTGTCTGTCTTTCCCATGAGTTTGTGTGTGTGTGTGTGTGTGTGTGTGTGTGTGTGTGTGTGTGTGTGTGTGTGTGTGTGTGTGTGTGTGTGTGTGTGTGTGTGTGTGTGTGTGAATACCATACAGTTAAGAGTGATTGTGCTAGATGCCTAGAAGTGGACACAGTGCTCTGCAGTGGTTAGTATGGGGACTTATTTGGGTACCTGGATTGAAGCATATAGTCCAGTCCAAGGTTTGGAACCTGTACCTGGTGTACTGTTAGGGGAAATTGTGCATTGCTATCCCTGTTTTTAGTGACACTCCCTCACCAGGGACATTGGTGTGGATGGAGACTCCTTAGTTACTGCCTCAGGTAAAGAGCGCTTATCACAGGTATAATGAAAATATAACGAGATAAAATCAAGTGGGAAATGTAAAAAACACATGCAAAACAGTTAGGCAAGACAATATGGTCATTAGCTAACCCAACATAAATTTTCAGAATGCTACACAATACATTAGAAATGATGTACAATAATAAATAGGTTCACAGGTTCATAGGATGTTACTCAGCTATTGACTCAAGGCTCTTTACAAGCCTAGGTGATATAATACTAGATGAGAGATATTGTCTATGCCCAAGGTTTTTCTAGTAAGGGCTACCCATGTCCAGAAGAGAAGCCGAGACAATCCCCAGCAGAAATGTATGGTTTCCCATCCAGTCGACCAGGTTGCACTTAAACAGGGCCATGGAAATGCTCTGCTTGAAATGATTGGAAGCCTATTCCAGAGGAGTGGCAACCTCTAAGAGATGTATCTGTCTCTTCAGCAGATTCTGTTGATGTTGTAGGGTAGACTGAGGTCCCTGGAATGGGTGACTCTAGTCCCATTTAATTATGGATGTGCAGCATTTAGATTTGGGTCAGAGATAGCCCTGCAAACCAGACATAAGTTGCCTCTAAGTAGTCTATACTATACTGTGCCCAGTACTACAAATACATACTACATAGCATCATGTGGCACATGAAAACATAGTGTTTGTCATACAAACAGTATTGTCTATCTACAAATTTATCAGTGTTCTAATAGTTTTATTAGCAATCGCTATGTAAGTCCCTGCAAAATGCAAACAGCGTGATGATCTTGCTGATTACGTAACAGAAAGCTGGAAATGTTGTGCAATAATGCCTATGTGCACAATTAATACTGCTAAAGAGAGGATGCAAATGTATTGTAACCAAGCCATCAAAGGAACTGTAGGCAGATGTAATACCCATGTTGAACAGAAGAACATGCCAGACAATCCACTAATAACAGTGTGTGAACACTGATTCAGCAGACACCCATTCAAATGGGGGGGGGGGGTACATATACATCACTAACAAGCACTACTTTCCCACATGCTGTTGTACAGAAAATGTTAAACAACACTAGCGAACAGTACATAAGGACATACTAATGGATTTTATACAGATATATATATATATATATATATTGCTGGTGACTCGGTACAGTCTTTGTTATATGTATGGAAAGCTACAGATTCTGACATTATCCATATGTTACTATGTAGTATGTATTTGTAGTGATTTTATTTATTTATTTATTCACTGGTGCTTATTAAACCATGTACTATTGCTTTAATAAAACTAAATCCCTGTTTATATCTGTTTACCATGTACTGTGTGTGTGTGTAGTATGCTTACAAACATATATGTTTTGCAACACTTTCTGTAAGTTGTTCAATTGATAATTTTCAGTTAATCTTTGCTAATGTGGATGGCATTCACTGCTCAGTATTGATTGTGTTGATATGGGCTCATCATGTATAACAATTAATGTTAATATGACTGCTTTTTTAATACAGGTTGTCTGTTTAGGCTCAAACTGCCTTAGAACTACACGATGTGTGTGACAGCCATCACTCATTTTTGTCTTAGACATATGCTATGCATAGTATGTTATTGGGAACTGCTTGCAGAGTGTGTGGATTGTGTGGCACAGTGCTGTGGTATCCAATGTAATGGGTTCAAATCCCACAGACAACCTCTACAGATATCACAGTTATGTATTCAGGTATTGTTTTCATATCATATATGATTTTATATGTCACAGTATTATATGATACATTATAATTTTATATCATTGCTGGCTGACTTCAGAGTTGTGCACTGTTATTTTTGCTTCACTGTATAGTTTTTCAGATCTCTGCTGAAGGTGTTGGTTTTCCCATACACACACTCCCTATTCCTGTCTTGTTGTTTAAATTTGGAGGCTTTTGCCTGCCCCCAGTGTAGATTTGATCTTGGACACTCCCCCCTGTCCCATCTCTTTACCTCATTCTACCTAATAGACTCCTTCTGCACTTGTTTTTAGGCATTTTTAATTTAATTGCATTTTTTAAACTGTTTGGTCTAACATTGCTACATACGCAAGTGTGCTAGCTTGCCCTGCATTTGAATTGTTTTTACTGCTGGTTTTAGCTACTTTTCTGTATATATATATATATATATATATATATATATATATATATATATATATATATATATGTTAAAAAAAATTACCTTTCCTGTAACTAGTGTAGTCCATATTCAGATTTGCTGTATCCAGGACTGTATGTAAGCTTCTGAGCCCCCCCACCCCCACCCCAAGCTTTCTGTGTTGGAGGAAAGCCTTCTAGCTTATCAGTGGGAGTGGTAAGCACTAGGTAACCTATCTACTACATAAGGAGTGGTTCTGACCCAGAAATTGTAGTTATTGGTCGTTTGGGCATTTTTTCTATCTTTCTCAACTTTCTGATTTAAAAGCTCGCATTTGCACTTGTTTCCCCCCTTTCTTGTAACTAGTTTAGTCTAGATACAGATTCTTAGTTTTAGCACTTCAATTTGCTTATTCGTGATCAGCACTTGTTCAGAACTTGTAAGCACTAAATAACCTAGTAAATACTACAGCACTCAACCTTCCTCATTACCTAGAGGAAAACAGTTTTGGTACTTACTTTCCTCACTTGCTTAGAGAAAAACACCTCTTGTACTCACTTTCCTCACTTATCTAGAGGAAAATAGTTTTTTATTCAGGCATGTCCAAGGGTCAGCTCCCAGTGTTCTCTCCTGTATATCTGATGAATCTGGGCATCTTAGGCAATGCAGAAATTGCCTCATGTACACAGACAACTCTCTCCTCCTACCACCAAACACTACAACCTATGAGAGATGCACTTATCTAGCCAAACTGGAGGTAAAGCTCTCTCCAATCAAGACTGAACTTGACAGTCAAGAGAAGAAGGTAAACACTTGCACCACACCACACTCATCACATAGTCTCACTAAATCTATGCCACCAAAATCCACACATAGAAACACAAAAACATTCGCAGAGGCTCTCAATAATAATATGCTCAAGCAACAGAGACCTCCAAAGCAGAAATGCAAGCAACCTCCACCCCCCAACACAACCCAAATGACACATAGCTCGCAGACTCGGTGTGCCACAACCACAGCCAATAAGGCAAAAAAACATACCCAACACACTAGTCATAGGTGACTCTATAGTCAGGCACACTGATGTCCCACTCACCAGGCTAAACAAGGAGAAGGTTACTGTCAGCTGCCTGTCGGGTGCCAGAATTGGCCACATAACCCACGCACTCAGGTCACTCCACAACAAGTACAAATATGACTCTGTTATTGTCCATGTTGGTGTGAACAACCTGAGACGTACCTCCTTGGACTACATGAAAAGAGACATGGAAGAACTCTCCAATCTTGTAGCCCAGGCAGGTATGACCCTAGCCCTGAGTAGCATTCTGCTATCACCCAGAATGATGCTGCAGTACAAGGACAAAATGATTGACTTCAACAATTGGCTAAGCTTCTGGTGCTGTTCTAAAGGGATCCAGTATCTGTCTGCCTGGGATGACATGGTCGACAGACCACGATGCTTTGCCAATGATGGCCTGCACCGGTCACCCCTGGGTTTCCAGATACTGGCTAAGGTTCTTGCCGCCCCTATAGTGCCCTTTTAGGCAAGGTTCAAATGACAAATTCACCACCATAACAGGAAACAGGCAAGCAAATACTTAGGGTGATGCTACTCAATGCTAGAAGTCTAAATCTCAAAATGCACTCACTCAAGGCACTCCTTAAAATGGAGAACAACGATATCTGTGCAGTGACTGAGACCTGGATCAAGAGTCCAGAGAGCACCCCTGCACTACCAGACTATAACTCATACCACACTTTTCGGCATGTAACCTGGACTGGAACACCAAAGGTGGAGGTGTGTTCATATTCATTAAGGATATCCACACCTCCAGGCTAGTTACTCAGCATAATGCAGCCAAGGTTATCCAAGTGCATCTAACTCTGGGCAAAACTGCAATCCAAATTGTAGCTTGCTACAGATCACCCACCATGCCCCAGGATTCCCACTCCTCTTTTCTTGATGTACTGGAAAATATTACGGTTCAACCAAACACCCTAATAATGGGCGATTTCAACTACCCCACCATTAACTGGGAAAACTACTCATGTACCAACTCCTTCACTCAACGCTTTCTGGAATTCATAAACTCCAATGCCTTGGATCAATTTATCCACACCCCCACCAGGGGCAACAATATCCTAGATCTATTCATTACCAACATGAGTGACCGGTGTTTCACACCTATAGTCAACGCCTCATTGGTCCAATCTGACCATAAGCTAATTACCCTAGATATCCACATCCTGCCCCCACCCCCCATTAAAGAAACCATGGAAAAAATTTCTCCAAAGTCAACTTCATGCTTCTTAAGACAGAAGTGGTGAACTTCATGACACCCATGCAGATGGACAATACAGTTACAAATACTGAATCCTACACAATTGCACTTTATAAGCACTTACATGAATGCATGGATCGTGCTATCCCAAACAGAGCCAAGATGCTATCCTCCAAAAAAAGGAAGCCAATCTAGTGGTCCCCTGCCATAAACAAACTGTACAACAGAAGGAAGAAACTGTTGCAAAAGAGAGTAAAATCCCATGAGTGGAGGAGCTCCCTGGTCAGCCTCAGTAAGAAGCTGCGATCCCTGATAAAATCCTCCAAAGCTAGTTACTAAAACAAAATCGCAACTGATTTTAAAGACAACCACAAAGCATTCTATAGCTATATCAGGAATCTCAATGGCAACACTCAGATCTGCGCTGAGTTACAGCACAATGACACTAAATATACAGAACCAACTGATATTGCCAACATCCTGGCAGATAGGTTCAGTGCTAACTTTACCACCTCTCACCACCTAAAGAGCCCATCTCTATACCAGAAGAATGCAAAGTTCCTGTAATCACAGCTGCACAGGTAAAAAACACACTCTCCAAAGCCACGAACACAGCATCCATGGGACCAGACAACATCCCAGGCTGCATTCTACACAAACTACAGAATGAACTGGCACCCCACCTAAGTACCATGTTCAAGCATAGCCTCACCTCAGGCTTTGTGCCTGCTGAATGGTGCACAGTGACAGTTATCCCACTCCACAAGGGGGGAGCCACCACGGGCCCCGGGAACTACCGCCCCATTAGCCTGACAAGCCTGGTCTGCAAGGTCATGGAACATATCATCATGAAACTTATAAACAAAGACATTGGTAATCTCCAAACTCTGGAGCCCACCCAGTTCAGGTTTGTAAAAGGCAGATCATGTCTCCTAAACCTGGCAGACGTCTTTGAAGCAGTCACCAAAGCCATAGACAAGGGTAAGGTGGTTTACATGGTCTATCTAGATCTTGCCAAGGCTTTTGACACCATCCCCCACTCTGGAATTATAGATAAACTCACTAAACTAGGTATAAATCTCTATGTCACAAGATGGGTTGCCAAGTGGCTCACTGACAGAACACACACTGTGAAAGTAGCAGACTCCAAATCCGACTTCAGACCAGTGACAAGTGGAGTACCACAAGGTTCAGTCCTGGGTGCTCTCCTGTTTGATATCTACTTCTCTGAAATATAGGCTAAAACAGAAGGTCTTTGGCTAATGAAGTTTGCAGATGACTACAAACTAGGAGCCATAATCTAAACTCCTAACAATGTGTAAATCCTACAAAAGGGCATCACTGAGACAGATGCCTGGTGTCAAAGCCATGGCCTCAAGCTCAATGCCAAAAAATGCATTGTCATCCCTTTGGTAAAAACTCTGAACCCATGAACTACAACATAGGCGGTAGTATACTTAACACCGAAAGTGTGATAAGAGACCTTGGGACACAGGTGGACAGTAGTCTCTCCTTTAATAATCACATTGACACAGTAGTCAGGAAATCTTTATACATGGCACACCTCATCACAAAAGGTTTCTCATCCAGAAAAAAAGAGGTCATTGTTCCCCTCTACTCATCACTCATTAGACCCATTATAGAGTACAATGCCCCTTTTGGTATGTACCTCACAAGACATCTACAACAACTGGAAAGGCTGCAGAAATACCTCACAAAGAGGATTACTGGCCTCAAACAGATGCCCTACGCAGACCATCTCAAAAAACTCCAGCTTTACTCCATCGCATATCGTCTACTCCGAGGCGATCTCTGCCTAACATATAAAGTTATGTCAAACCCAGAGCTGTTGGACATGCTCCACTTAAAGAAATCCCAGTCCCTCTGAGCTACACGCTCTAGGGACCTAAACCTTGTCACTACAATAAACAGAACATGCCGGAGGGATAGATTCCTGTCCCAGAGACTTTCCATACTCTGGAATAAACTACCTATCTATATCAAACAAAGCTCCTCATTAGCACTCTTCAAGAAAAATCTTGATGATTGGATGGGAAATAGGAAATTCACCCCGGGATCACCTCTGTGACTCTGCTCGACAGTGGCACAGGAAAATAATTTTCTTGGGTGGCAAAAGCCAGGGTACCTTTTTGGCTAGGCTTGTATAGGCCCCAGGGCCAATAGCCTAGTACCTATCTATGAACCTTTGAGAAAGGGACTATTTCCTGGGTTTTGGCATTGCACATGTCTGCAGAGAGAGTAAACTGGTAAAAACTGTCAAGATAAATATCTTCATATGTGGACAACCACAGCAATCTAAACATGTGCATATAACTGTCTTCCAGATGATAAATAGACTAGGGCAACAATTTTACTGACAGAAAAATTAAATTTGTAATAGATGCTCTGTGCCAACATGGATGGAGACTCCTTGGATGGACAGAAAATAGAGTATAGGGGATCACCTCTGCGGCTCTGCTCAACAGTGGCACAGGAAAATAATTTTCTTGGGTGGCAAAAGCCTGGGTACCTTTTTGGCTGGGCTTGTATAGGCCCCAGGGCCGATAGCCTAGTACCTACCTATGAACCTATAGAAGAATGAAGTGTATACTGATCCCATAAACGTAATTAATACTGTGGGAGTTCACAATAAATCTTGGCAGGACTGTCACTGAAGGTTCTCTGATATGATCCTTTCTGCAGCCAGGAGGATACACCAGTACAAGAGGTCAAGAGATACCACAGGCAGTGGCCCAACATTGACACCCCTTGATGAGATCACACAGTTTCTCGCATCACGGCACATGGTGAGTTGGAAGTGTTGCATACCTGGGGGTGGAATAGATGCAGGTGTTTCAGGACATACATGAATGTGTTACATTGCATAACACTGATGCACATAGAGTAATTCAATACATACTGCTGTTGCATGCATATTCATGGATTGTTTTTTGTGTTGCAGCAGCAAAATTGCATCATGCACATGGGTCCACGCAGGGTGAGGATGACCAGCGTAAGTGTAATAACATGTTGCAATAGAGCTTCAGTACATGCATAACAGTAAAATCAATGTGTGTAATGTTGCATGCATTCATTTGCACAGGTCAATCCACTCAGCACAACAGCAGGACACAATAGCTGAGTGTCTTTCTATACTGTTACTGTGACCATTACCTGTTATTGCCTCAGCTTCCTGTCATGTCAGTAGCGTATACTGTCATATTGATACTTTCCTCACATTGTGAACTACATATACATCTACTGGGGACATAAGCCATGCAGGTGCACCTACAACAGACTAAATATGGTTCGTCACCATGTTCATAAACTGCAGCACTGTGTAGCATAACTGTGTTGTATGAAATTAATGTCATTGTTTTTTTGCACAGGGACATCTGGCCAACATGTGCATCATACATCATGTGAGTATCACCATAACCTGTTTCTGTGTTATATATGTCATCATGCACCTATGCCACTGTATCTATACATGACTGTGTTTGCTTTGTCTATATTTTCCTACTGCAGGATCCATATTATAACAGACAAATGCACCACATCGGGACAGTGTCACTGGTACGCTATGACCTGTGCTTCATATATGTCATTGCTGTTACTCCTGTTGTTGTCCTCTGTTAGTACTGTGTCCTTCTACCTTGCATAGGATGGCTACCATCAGCATCTCAGCCACAAACAACTGGTATGTGCATGTATTATCTACTGTGTGTTTTATCTGTGTTGAAATTGTACAAGCTGGCAAGTATGTGATTAATAATGCTGTTTTTATGTCTTTGTTTCCTTACAATAGTTGCATTTCATCCCTTGTCTCCAGCAGTGGCTTCCTACGAGGACATGTCAGGTGTGTGTTATGCTTGTATTTCTCACATATGTATGCATGTTGCATATGTCACATAATTGTCAGCTCCCTATTATATAGGTTAACACTGATTGATGTATATATGTGGTATATGTCATTAATGATATCCAGCATGTGATATAAACACGTTTTCCTGACCTGTGTCATCTGTCTCTTCTTTTAGCACATACACTGCCTTCATCATCCATTTGCCTATCCATTTCCAATGTGGGATCTGATGTGTTTCAGTGTGGTAGCATGGCCCCTGGCACACAGCACACAGATTTGGTGATACAATCTGGCCCAGATGGCGGCAGTCATTTGGTTGAAGCTGTAAACTCAGATGGGAGTAAAACTTGCCCAGCCATTCTGACAATGTAGAGACATCAGATTGTAGACAGGAAGAGACTTGTGGACTTCAGTGCCATGTTGAGTCAGCTGTTGATATTGACACCTCTCCACAATGCAGTGATACTGCCCAGAGCAGTAGATATAGACATGCAGATGTTGTGCATGGACATGTGTCAGAGGACATCCACCTACTCCTACAGCCAAGTAAATGTTTCCAGTAACATCATGGATCTGATATTCATGCACTTGCCTGCACCACAGATCATGTTGCACACCAGCTGGGTGTGCTGCATGAAAGATAGGAGTGTAGCCATGGTAAGGGCATGGCATCATTGACTGGTCAGAATGAAAGCATGTTATGTGTGGCACAGTCCATTGAATCCCTGGTTAAAGCTGCACTACAGCAGTGTCATAGTATGAGTAGGGTTCTGCATGCCCTGATATTGCTTAACTGAGTACCACATGGGAGAGGGAGGCCTCCTCTCAGCAGACCAGCCTTTGCTCATCAGGTAACAGTGTCTATGCTGCGATGTGTGCACACATCTGCTGCTGACCAATCCTAATTAAATTATATGTATTTTTATATTTTAGCCCAAAAGATTAAACCATCAACGAATATTTAAATAGCTGCCTTTATTTCTTCAAACTACATACACAGATCTAGTTTGAAGAAATAAAGGCAGCTATTTAAGTATTTGGTGCTGGTTTCAGCCTTTGAGCTTATTTGTTCTGACCATGCAAATACTCTTTCTGTAAATTCTTTCTTTTGGATAGATAGATAGATAGATAGATAGATAGATAGATAGATAGATAGATAGACAGATAAATACAGAGATAGATAGAGAGATAGAGATGTTATTATGCATAGCATATATAACTCTCAACTGCACATATTTTCACAGAATGATAGATAGATAGATAGATAGATAGATAGATAGATAGATAGATAGATAGATAGATAGATAGATAGAAGATACAGAGATAGATACAGAGATAGATACAGAGATATAGATGTTATTATGCATGGCATACATACCTCTCAACTGTACAGATATTCACAGAATGTCCAGAATTGTGCCTCATATTTTTGTCCATTTTTCATAAAATTGTGGTTTTCTGGCAAATTAGTGGCAAATCATTAAAGACTGAAGTTAGAAATTAACGACAGGCATTTGAGTTTCGGACTTCATACCCTTACGAAAATACAGGCTAAAGCAAAGCCTGTTATTCTATCACCTTTCTAAGTGCAATATTAAAAATTAGCCCTATTGTTGGGCATTTGTCCCACTTTTATTAATGGCTTTGTCCAGATTTCTTGCTGTAAGAAGTTGAGAGGTATAGTGGCATATTCTACACAATGGTAAATAGAAAATATTAACATGAGTAGCCTGCCAATATTAAAATAAAATTCTACCTCTCCTCTAACATTAATATGTCTAATCCATAAATACATGTCCAATTAAAAACAACAAATCATTGATATTACTCACAGCACGAGCCATCCTCACATTAACTACTGTATACACGAACACTCCATCTGTAACTATCTTTCAAATAAAGGGAAGGAACTGGAGGAAAACAGATCTGTGCAGATGTCACCATGTCCTCAACTGGATGTATATGGAGTATATCGTCAAAAAGTATTAGGAAAATACTTTCAGCAGGGGGAACAGCAGGAAAAATAAGCTCTTTTATACAGTCAAATTATTTAGATAAGGTAAGGTAAGGTAAGGTAAGGTGTTGTCGCCTTTTTAAGTAATGCCTTAGCATAAAAGCAAGAAATCATGATTAGGTGTGGGTAGTGCAAGTTTAACCATAATTGGCTTTGTTACATTAACAAGCCATATCAGACGTGGGTAAACCTTGACTTTCACCTATCCAGATGTGATTTATTCCTTAATTATGTGATTCCAAGCAGGTAGCCCTTGAAAAGAGGTGGCTGTACCAATGACTTTATCTGGTTAACAAATAAAAAAAAAACTGTCTATATTTTGATAATTTATCATCTTGGCAAACCTTGCATATTATTTCACTCATTCTTAAACCTAGGAATGTGATTTTTTTCACTTCCCCAGTGAACTGTCACAAAGATATACTACAGCAGGTAAAGAAGTGTTTTGACACAGGTTATAAATTAAATCCTACTAAAGTGAGAAGCATCTGTGTGTGTGTGTGTGTGTGTGTGTGTGTGTGTGTGTGTGTGTGTGTGTGTGTGTTGTGTGTGTGTATGCGTGCGTGTGTGTGTGTGTGTGTGTGTGTGTGTGTTTGTGTGTGTCTATGTTTGTGCGTATATATATATATATATATATATATATATATATATATAGATATATATATAGATATATATCTATACATGCTGAAAATGGGGAGCATCTGCTGACATGTCATCATCTCATCACTGATGACAAATTTCCATAGAGGTATCTTCATATCTGTATCAAGTCAGTGCTCACTTACAGAGAGTTGTTTTACTAATCATGTTCTGAATTACAGTCTTAATGACTGGGTAGGCCAGCAGCTATGCCCCTTTTACATGAGTGCTTTTCACTTTTGGAGATTCCTGATTTCACTGCTTGATACTGGTCTATGCAATTCTATGAGCACACAGATGCTTGCTTTCCATAGAGATGTTATTATTTTTTATAAGTATTCCTCCTTGCCGACACATATGTTCCCGTTCCTTACATGTGTCTGTTTAATCAGTAACCATTTTTTCAAATCTCAGAGACATATTGTCAGTAGGGATTGGGGGTAGGAGTTTGTTCAAAGGTACGCTGGTGGTAGGCTGAACACATATAGTTTCCCTGTGTAGCTGGACATCTGTGGCGAGGCTCCTTTGTTCACACAGATGTTACTTCATGCAGATGTTACATGCATGGAGGCACAGATGTTAATGTGTGTTAATTTCAGTGATATGTGTATGTACATTGCAATGCCACCTATTGAACTGATAAGGTTTATTTCTTTTCTTTTTTTATTACACATGAACAAAACCATCAGGTCAAGTTTAACTCATCAACTGGTTGATGGTTTTCCATCAATATTTATCTCTTAAGGCAAGAGAACAAACACTAAAAGTTAGCATGGTGATACTCTAGATGAGACTTGCTTCTTAATAAAATATAGACCAGAAACAAATAAATTCAAACAAGATGTTCAGTGAAGCATTGTATATGAAGTACATTGAAATAAAAGTCTTTCCCAGAAGAGCTTCTTATTTCATTCACAGATGTCTTAAATGCATTGGAAAATAAAAGTATATGATAAAACTTGATCTCCCATGTCTACAGCAATGACTGGTATGATGAACAGTTTCCTAGATACAGCTATGACAAAATAAAGGAAAGGTTCTTACTAAATATTTTTGATTCTGCCTATTAGCCATTGTCTCTTGAAGGCTGTCATCATCTGGTCACTGAAATACATTACAAGTCATGCAGTAAAATGAACAACAAATGTGGCAATGCAGTAGTTTTATGCAGATTTATTCATTGGAAAGATAATAAGGATATAATCATACCTCAGAACCAAATCTTTTCGTCTTGTAACTTATTTTATTATATTATACCTCATGATTATAATCTAATACATGACATGCGTGTAGTCATGCAAACCTCTCATTTGATATGTTTTACATGATCTACCCAAGGATTTAGCATTTTTGCTCCTAGATATACTGTCTAACTTCATAGAAGGGTGCATATATTAGTAAATAATCGAAGCAAGTCTTTTAAAAGATTCCTAATCACTGATTGTGCAGGGTGTACTACAAAAAGACATTCTATTCAGAAAACTAAGACAATGCTCTTCTTTCTGACCCCCTGCTATGATTTTTAAAGGCATGTGCTATATTTTTTAATGCTTAGAGGTTGATAGGTATCTACGCATGCATTAATGATTGCATGTCATTTTATACAAACTGGGGTTGAAAGATCATAGTCATAAAAGCAAACATTCATTCCACAGATTCTATAGTTTTAACATACATGACCTTTGCCACAAAACAGAGACATATACTTCAGAAAATAATTACTTTGACAGCATCACATCCAATGAAGCATTTCATTTGAATGATATATGCCATAAAAATGCGTGGAAACTGTATTTTATAAATATTACAATTAAATGACTTATTACAGAGAACCAAAAAAAAAACATTCTCAGTTTTCACTTGCAGGAAGTTCTTGATAAAGAAGTGAAATAAATATCCCTGCCATATTATCTCTGTCCTTGAAACAGGAACAACATTCTTATTTCAGCCTAGCATACAATTATCAGAGGATATTGGTAAAAGCTGTGGGAGTGGACGGGATCTGTCTGGAAAGTCTGAAGGTGATGAATAGTACTAGGATAGTGCTGAGGTGTCACTATTAACACACTTTTCTGCACTGTATGAAAGGTCAAAATAGTACCTCTGTTTTAGAAAACTGGAGGGTATTGTGAGATCATACTTTTCAAGCTCCACAGTTCTGGAATGAAGTTTTTGTCCAACAGCTGTTCCTTTCATTTGGAAGGAGTGTTAAGGGTTCTATCCTTGCCTGGAAAAAGTGGAGCGGTTCTTTGTCCATTCACAGATACTGAAGAGTTATGGTGAGTAAAGAAGTACAAGTCATATGTGTTTTGCAGACCTGGAGAAAGTATATGACTATATACATTAGAATGCTTTGTGTGAGGTACTACCTCAAAAGACAGTCACAAGGCCCTTCCTGCCTTGCATTTAACATCTGTATTTGCAAAACGAGTTCTCCATGTTACATGGAATATGTTCAAGCTGGACATAAGACTCTGTCAATGCCATTCTTTTTTTTCTCTTCTTTGTTGTCATTTTAATGGAGACACTATCAAGTTGCACCCAAAGATTAAAGAGCATTGAGTTTGGGGGCTAATTTTTGCTTTCTGCAGATGATGCTGTCGTCTTGGCCTGAAATGATAAGGATCCCTGTCATTCATTAAATCAGTTTAATGCTGACTGCAAAGCATATGGGATGAAAGTCAGCACCTCCAAATCAAAGGTGATGGATCTCTGCTAGAAGATATGGTCTGCCATTTGCAGGAAAGGAGAATAGTTACCACAAGTGGAGCAGTATGTGTATCTGGGGGATTGTTCATGACTGAGGGTAGATGTTATCACAATACTGACTGGTCAATAGATCCAGTGATGACAGTGCTGTTGTTGTGTACTGGATTACTGGTGGTGAAACCAGGGCTGTATTACTGTGTAAACCTCTTAGCTTACAGGTCATCATATTTCCCCACTTTCACCTGTGGTAATTCACCTTTGAATAGTGACTGCAAGTATATGGTCCTAGATACATCTGAGAAATCAGTTTCATTTCAGTCTGCATATTACATGCTCCAAATAGCTTGCCTAAACTTCCTAACAAAAACTTTCTCTACTCTATGACCTATATTATGGGAATCCATACCGAGGATTACCGACTGATCTCAAAGAACTTACCAAAATTTAGAGACCAGCTTAAATTCCATCTACTTGAGAAAATTCACAATTCATTTTAAATGTTATGTTCCCAATGAAGCCCATCGTAATTGTCAAAGTTCAGGTTATGTTATGTAACTGTTCTTCCCACAGTCTTCTGTCTCTTTAAGCCATTTTTAACATCCACTCTTCTATTTCACTCCTCACTTCTACCCCTCATTGCGATCCCCTTCTATTCTTATTCCTTTCCTTCACCTCCTCTCATTACTTTGCTTAGCCTTACCCTTTCTTTCCAGTTCTCACCTATCCTGCCATATTGTTTTTCATAGTATATAATGCTTTAATTTAATTTAATTACTAAAACTCACTTTTCTCTGCTGTACTGCTCATAACCTATATGTACACAAAATTATAATAAACATTTCTATTTTTTAATCATCAAGCCTAGCTGAACATGGCATTGGTCAATTGGATAGAAACTTTTTATATACTGGAGTTTAGATAGGTAGATAGACAGACAGAAAGATATATTTAAATACATGAGACCAGATTCCATTAAGTTGTCAGAATTCAGTGCATTACACCAATACCAGAGGAAAAGTTGCAAATAAGTCTGTAATATGCAGAAGGTGCATGGGGGGGCTTACCCCCCTGCAAAAATGTAAAAAAGGTAGAATTTTGTGGGGTTTTTTTTTTTTTTTATGTTTGAGTTTTTGGAAACTCAATCTAATGGTCTCTTTGATATTTTTTCGAGATTCCAAAAAGTCGATCATCTGACATAGACCCAAGGTAAAGATATAGAAAAAGGAGTAGAAGGCCATCACAGCAGGTATACCCATAGAACAAATATCACAACACATGGCAGACAAAATTTGGGAAAAGCAGTAAGGACAGGTAGGTTACACATAAGTTACCCAGAGAGCACAATACGCAACACAGGGAATGGAAAGTTGTCAAACAGTGTGGGGATACATACTAGTCATGGTCAAATGCAGAAGAACATATTTACTTATGCACTACCACATTATGACATGTTGCAAACTGTGTGGCAGTCATACCTGGATGAGTATGACCAATGGTGGATGTGTATTGTAGGGTAAAAAATAAGAATCACGGTACACATTGGATAAGCAGTGCAAGTGTAGGCCAAGCAACATCACTGATGAGTAAATGCAGATCTAGCAATGCTAGACAATTCAAGAGGAGGACAGAACAGAACCTCTAACTATGTATGTGAAAGGCAAACAACCATACAAAGTGCCAAACAGCATTACTGTAACAAAGCTGCAAACTGGCTGTTACATACACAACTGGGTGCATGCACACAAATTAAACAAATGCGTAATGGGCTGCATATATGTGACACACATATGCCATGTCAAAGGCAAAACACAGGTGTAGGCATATATGTATGACTATCAGTGGCCTAAATGGAATGTACATGAAAGCAATGCCAATACACATACACACATCAATGACATGTAAGAATATGTACACAAATCTAACAATACAGCTCAAAAACATATATCAGGTTCTGCACATGAATTTCAACAACATACAATGGTTAGCAAACAAGTACAACAAGAACAAGGCTGCATAGCAATTAGTAGCCAGTTACATATGTCCTACATCTGTACAATGGTCATAAAGATGGTACTTGTTGACCTTGAAAACAAAGTAATAGATAACAATGGACAATAATTGCATCAAAGACAAACATACCTGCAAAATATAGTACATACTTACAAAGGTGGAAGGGATGTGGACAAGTGTGGGCCCATAATAAAAAATACAATGATATAGCAGAACAATAAGGTGAGGTTACACATTGTAAATGCATGGGTCCACCGCATAGGGTGCTGTTGAAGCCAACCCAAAATATATTTAAGCAAATGGCAAATGTATGTCACATGGGCAGACTGCATTGCTTACATCAACAACAATGGGCATGTATAAAGCAACCATACACAGTAATGTGCAATCATGTAATGTGAACAGGCATAGGTAAGGAAGCTAAGACTTTCCATCACATAGACATACACTGTCATGTCAATGTGGAATAAATAACCGCAGCTATATGTCATGCACCCTGCTCATCACTGAGCATATCAACAATAAGTCAGTGAATGCCCACATGTCAAAGGTACAATGGTGTTTCAGTATGGATCAGACTATGCGCAGAGACATGTACATACATCAATTGAGTACAACTATTGACAAAAGGTGCAAACCTATGTGAATAACTAATTTATGTTGAAATGTAAAATAGACCAAACACAGCATTCTTTACTATTACTGAATAAATTATCATTACCACATTGTATACATGAATGGTAAATTGGCATCCTATGTAGTTAGAAAAGAAGGACTGCCCATATATATGACATACCATTATATGACCCAACATGGCATCAGCATTGCCAGCACATGCTGTACAATGTGACATTATGCCAGTGGGACAGCATGACAACTCTCATCCAAAACACATGTGTTCATAGGTTCATAGGTGTGAACTAGGCTAATGGCCCTGGAGCCTTTACAAGCCTAGCCCATAGGATTACCCTGACATCATGCCACCTGACCTTAGTTCCCAGTGCCTCTGTTGAGTAGAGCCACTGGAGTGATCCCCAGGGTGAATTTTCTATTTCCCATCCACTTGTCAAATTTCTCTTGAAGAAGACCAGTGAGGTGCTCTGTTTGATTACATGGGAAGTCTATTCCATAGCATGGGCAGTCTCTGGGTTATGAACCTGTCCCTCCAGCATGTTCTGTTGATTGTGGCTATGAGGTTGAGGTCTCTGGAGCGTGTGGTGCAGAGGGATTGGGATTTCTTTAGATGTAGCATTTCTAACAGAGCTGGGTCAGACATGGCTTTGTAAGTCAAGCAAAGATCACCTCTACGTAGGCGATATGAGACAGAGAATAGTTTGAGTTTTTTTTAGTCTGTCCATATAGGACAAATGTTTAAGGCCTAGGATCCACTTTGAAGTGTACTTTTATGGCCTCTCCAGCTGTTGCAGGTGTCTAGTGAGGTACATGCCAAATGGGGCATTGTATTCGATGATTGGCCTAATGGGGGAAGAGTAGAGGGAGACAATGACCTCTTTCTTCCTGGATGCAAAACCCTTAGTAATGAGATGTGCCACATAGAAGGACTTTCTGACCATAGTGTTAATGTGGTGGTCAAAAGAGAGATTGCTGTCAACCTGTGTTCCCAGATCTCTTATAATGCCTTCTGTGTTCAGTGGACTACCATCAATGTGGTAATTCATGGGAACCAGGTTTTCCCAAAGGGAATGATGACACGTTTTCCCAAAGGGAATGATGACACATGTTTTGGCATTGAGCTTAAGGTCATAGTACTGACACTAGTCATTGGTCTCAGTGAAGTCTTTCTGTAGGATGTCAACATCACTCAGCGAATTAATAATAGCTCCCAACTTGCAATCGTCTGTGAACTTTGTCATCCGGAGTCCCTTTGTGTTGGTCTGGACTTCAGAGAAGTAGATACTAAACAGGACAGGACCCAGGACCAAACCCTGTGGGTCTCCACTCATGACTGGTTGGCAGTCTGACTTGGAGTCAGCTATTTTCTCACTGTGACTTCTATCTATGAGCCAGTTTGCAGCCCACCTAGTGATGTAGGGGTTGATGCCTAGCTTAGTCAGTTTTTCTATGATTCCAGAGTGGGGAATGGTATCAAAGGCCTTGGCCAGATCAAGGTAGGCTGTATGAACCACCTTGCCTTCATCCACAGCTCTGGTGACTGACTCAAAGAAGTCAACAGGTTGAGCAGGCACGATCTAACCTTCACAAAACCAAACTGTGTGGGATCCAGAGTTTGAAGATTCCCTATATCCTTGTTTATTAGGTCCTTGATGATGCATTCCATAGCTTTGAATATCAGACTCATCAGGCTAATGGGGTGATAGTTCCCAGGGTTTGTAGTCACTCCTCCCTTGTGGAGATGGATGACTGTAACAGTGCACCATTCGGTAGGCACAAAGCTGAGGTGAGGCTATGATTGAACAGGGCACACAAGTGAGGTGCCAGTTCACTCTGTAGTTCATGTAGAACACAGCCAGGGATATTGTCAGGTCCCATAGAAGCTGTATTATTGGCCTTGGACAGTGCTGTTTAAACCTGTGCAGCAGTAATACTGGGTGCCTGGCAGTCTACTCGTATTGTGATTGGTCCATTGGGCGAGGAGTGATAACGTTGGCACTGAATCTGCCGGCCAGTATATTGGCAATATCTGTTGGCTCAGTATAGGAGGTACCATTTTGCAGTAGCTCAGAGCAAATCTGGGTATTGCCGTGGAGACTCTTTACATAACTACAGAAGGCCTTGTGGTTGTCTTTACTATTTGCTGCAATTCTGTTTTCATAGCTAGCTTTACAGGATTTGATGAGGGATCTCAACATTTTGTTGAGGCTGATAAGGGAGTTTTTCCAGTCTTGGGACGTCACCTTATTCCACATCAGTTTCCTTCTTCTGTTGTAGAGTTTGTTTATGGCAGGGGACCACCAAATTGGCTTCACTTTTATGGAGGAGAGCGTCTTGGTTCTATTGGCTATGGTGACATCTATGCATTTGCGTATGTGTTCATACAGTGCATTGGTGTATGATTTGGCGGTCATGCAACTATTCTCCATTTGCATGGGTGCCGTGAAGTTAGCCACCCCTGTTTTTAGGAGCCCAAAGACAGCTTTGGAGAAGTTTTTCATGGTGGTTACCTTTGTCGGGGGGGGGGGGGTGGATTTCCAAGGTGATTAGTTTGTGGTCGGATCTAACCAGAGAGGAGTTGACTACTGGTGTAGAGCAATGGTTGCCCATGTTAGTAATAACCAGGTCAATGATGTTGCTAACTCTAGTGGGGGTAAGAATGAGCTGGTCCAGGCCATTGCAATTAATGAATTCCAGGAAACACTGGGCAAGTGTATTGGTACATGAGTAGAGGGGTAGTTGAAGTCACCCAGTATGAGAGTGTTAGGTTGGACCCTAATATTCCCCAGGGTGCTTAGAAAAGTGGAATTTGAGTATTGGGACATGGTTGGGGACCTATAGCAGGCAATGACCTGAATCGCTGTATTACCCAATGTTACCTGCACCTGAAGTATCTCTGATGTGTTATGTTGGGCTGCCAGTCTGGACGTGTGTGCATCCTTTATGAATATGGAAACACCACCACCTTTGGAGCTTCGGTCCAAGTTCTGGGGCCAAAAGGTAAGGAATGAATTATAGCCTGGTAGTGCATGGGTGCTTTCTGATGCTTTGAACCAGGTCTCTGTTACAGCACAAATGTCAATGTTCTCCATTTTAAAGAGGGCTTTGAGTGAGTGCATTTTGAGATTTAGACTTCTAGTGTTGAGCAGCATGATCCTCAGATTACAATTGCTTGTAGCTGTTATGTTCGCAATTTGGTCTTTAGAACACCATCTAAAAAAGGAGCTCTAGGGGTGGCAAGAGCCTTGGCCAGTATCTGAAAGCCCAGGGGTTGACAGACAGATGCAGGCCATCTCTGGCAAAGCATGGAGGTCTGTCAGTTATGTCATCCCAGGCAGACAGATACTGAATCCCCTCAGAATAATACCAGAAACTTAGCTAATTGCTGAAATCAATCATTTTCTTCTTGTATTGTGGTATCATTTTGGGTGATGGTAGGATGCTGCTCAGGGTGAGGTCATACCCGCCTGAGCTACATAATCTGAGAGCTCCTCCATGTCTCTTTTCATGTAGTCCATGGAGGTACGTCTCAGGTCATTCACACCCACATGTACAATGACAAAGTCATATTTGTACCTGTTGTTGAGGGACCTGAGTGTGTGCATTATATGGCAGATCCTGGCACCTGACAGGCAGCTGACTGTTACTTTCTCCTTATTCAACATATTGAGTGGGACATCAGTGTGCCTCACTATCGAGGCACCTATGACTAGTGTATTGGGCATGCTGCTTTGCCTTAGGGGCTTTGGTTGAGTGGCACACTGTTTAGGAGAGTTGTGTGTCTCATGATTAGTGTTGTGTTGTGGTGGTTGAGTGTGTTTCTGCCTTGGAGGTTTCTGCTGTTTGGGTAGATTTTTATTGAGAGTCTTCACGAAGGTGGGTGTGTGGTTTGTGTTTTTATGTGAAGGCAGTGCTGGTGTGTGTTCTGGAGGGCGATGTGTTCCATGTGGTGTGGTGCAAGTGTTGACCTTCTCCTTTTGACCAGCTATTCCAGTCTTGGCTAGAGAGTGCATGCCTTCCAATTTGGATATATAAGTGCATCTCTCACAAGTCTGAGTGTTGGGAGGTAAGAGGAGAGGATTGTCAGTGTACAAGAGGCAGTTGCTACATTGCCTCAGGATGCCCAAGTTCACCAGGTTAATAGGAGAAAGCACAGGGAACTGACCTTTAGACATGCCTGGAGGGGGTGGGCATTAATAATAAGTACTGGAGCTGTTTAGTGCTGGTAACTACCAAATATTAATAATGTTCAATCATAAACACAATCACAGCTTGTGACATATGGGAATCTAGTATATGTTTGACAGACAATACTGTCTGTCTACAACTGTATGCATGATCTACCAACATTTATCAGCAATCAGCACCTTGCAAAATGAAGTATGAAATAGTGTAAAGAAATGCCTGTGTGGACAAGTATCCCCAAACACAGAATACAAGTAAGTTTTAACAAAACCATCCAAGGTGTTATAGGCATAGGCAACACCAATGTTGAAATGAAGGGCATGCCACACAGTCTGCCAATAACAGTGTGAACACTGACACAGCATATGCCTATTCACTATGTGAATAGGCAGGTTATGCACAACAGATCACTCGCTGAGAACCGTAACCACATATACAAGTTTGCCAATGCATACATTATAAACAGCAAACAATGCACTACAGGCATATACAAATCATCCATTTCAAAATCTGTGTACATTTACATAAACTAGACTAGCATTTAGGTTGCAGCCTACATTATAGAAACTATCTGCAGAAAACATGGCTTGTTACTAAATGATATTTAAACATATTTGTATGTCAGTCAGACTTGTAAGCACAGGTATAGTGTGATTATTGCACTTACCTTACTGATGCATCATGGGCATTCCTGCATTATAAGCAATATACATGGCAATGTAAAGAAATATGGGACTGTAACAAGGATCAGATACATTTTATTTAACAAAATCGACAAAGTAAGCAACATATCTCTCTCCCTCCTCTGCTCCACCAGCCTGTGCATTCACTTGATGCACATGGTAAGATTATGGGTGTTGCCCTCAACACCTGAAAAAAGAAAAGAGCAACTATTAATGATGTAGTCTTCAATTAACAGTGATACAGATTGCTAAGATCTGGTTCTAAAAGCTTTTCATTTGAAGAACATCAGACAATCATCATACCCATTCTACAGTATTGCACATATAGACTTTTACATCTTTAAACAAAATTGAACACAAAGTAGAAGTCATGAAATTCAAACATGCAACTTAACGGTGCACCTACAGTCTAAGCCTGACTCCTACCTGGCCAGCTAGTCCATCGTGCCTGTTGCAAATGTTGTGAATGCAGTAAAAAGACTTGGGGTTATGAAAGTGCAAGTATGGGTTACTAATATGGATCACAGCTTAGGATTTACAAAAAGGACAATGAGTTTGACTTTTAGGTAAATAATTTGCAAGGGTGTATTTATGTCAGCACAGTGGTCACAATCAGTAACGGCAAGTGAAAACAGTGGGACACTGTCATGTGTCACATAGCATCTGTTAACAGACAAATGCAAGGTGCTGTACATCAGGAACACAGTAATGTATGTGGGAGGACTACATGAAAAAATATTCCTTCGCAAAGTGCACATCATAAATCAAATGCATGCATCATGGTATCTTCCTGTTCTACATTTCAGCTGTATGTCTAACCATCTGACTCCCTCCAAAGGCAAGGATGAGGTGGTTGTTGAAGTGAATGTAATAACGAATGACAAAATTACACTTGACAGTGTTTTTACAAACCATACTATATTCCAAAAACTTTTTGGCAGAAATATAACAGTCAGTCCCAAGCTTTACACATAACACAGTACTTAAAGATATGTTCTTCACAGATCATTATAGATTGTGATGATAGTCATATAAATTCAGTGAGCTATTCATAAGCATACACAAAATAAGCATCAATATCAATAGCATGTGTGTAGAAAATGTGTGAAAGGCACACTGATAAAAATGTAATGAAATGTTTCCCCTATGTGAAGTCGAACCCACAGCATGCCAATATATATGTATGCTGGCCTGTTTCTTCACATGCTAAGAAACCAGCCCTCACATGTTTCTTCTTAACAAACAGTTACTGCATGTGTGTATCTGAATTGCTGCAGATAATGGATGAATACAGAAGCAGCCGACACATAAGCATTACTGGCCATCATGATCTACACAAATAATTGCTAGCAAGGCATATTACACATAAACAGATAAGTGCAGGCATTTGGACAGGCATTCCTCTTGGCTTAAACAAACAGGACTGTAATGAGCATATTCACTTTATTAAGAGGAATGAAATAAAGAAGTTATTTATGAGTTACTATTCACACATATACAGGTAGACTAGGTGATACTGTCGTAGTATTATGGATAACTATGAAATGGGTAGTCATCAGTGGCCTAAGTGCTGTAGGCATCAGTGATACATGACTATATGGGATGTGTAAAATGATGTGTTTATATGTTGGAAACCAGATGTACATCTACAATGTTATTAGCACTATTAAATAAATAAACCCTAGGGGAATATAAAACATACTTATATGGAAATCAGTCACCATATCTTATTAATTATCCAGATGATCTAATTGTCTGAACAGCTACTTAAGGTTTATAAAAGCCATGTATCTGATATATTTGGGACACAAATATATATCTCTAAATTTCAAAGGAATGCTTTGGTATACAGAATATCATCACACTTACTATAGGCATTCACTGGCTGTTGATACACCTTGGCAAGCATCAAATGAAGCTCCTCTGTCTCCCTCTAATGCAGGTTATCATGGTGATGGTGAACCTGCACTCCAATCCTGTAGATCCTCTTACATTTTCAAAGCTCCCTACCAATCCAGTTCCAAATGTCAATCATCGCACAGTTCTGTGTTCTTGCTCTCATGAGATTCTTCACTCCAGCATAGACAGTCAGCATCTGATTGGTCTCCTCCTCGGTCCAGTTGGGCACTTGGACACGTTGAAGCCTCCTGGAAGTAGCCAAAGTGATAATGTTGATAGCCTAATGGAAAAATACTCAGATCTGCAAATTGCACACTGAGGTCCCACTCAATTGCAGGTAACAATGGTCTGATCTGTAAATGTATAGAAATCAACATAAAGTGGCATTTATATCATGTTATTAAATCATTGGCAGATAACTGGCATGTGCTACACATGATAATCTTCAATGATACCTTATGCGGAGCTCCTTCCTGTTATGCTGAACTATTGATTAATGTGCCAGATTTTGAGAACTTACATGGATTTGCACAAACTGAATTTTAATGGACCTCATTGTAAGGTACAAATGATACTTAATAGATATATGCACATAGCTGCTGTTGCTTTCAGTTATTCCTAAGTTATAGGTAGCTGCAAAGGTAATTGTGCACCTGTTAGTATTGCTGTTTTGGGGAATATTAAGTCATTATACACCCATGTAAACATTACTCATTATCAAATGTTTATGTTTAGATTGATGCATTTATGGAAAATGTGTGCATTATGAAACATGTTTGTAACTTAATGGAGTGTTGTATCATTTACCTGTATGCATACATGTGCTGACATTAAGGAAATGCAGTAAGTTGCCATATGCAGATGTACAAACAGACAGACAGATGTCCATACCAAAACTGAACAGTACATAAAGATGGATTTACAGATTATCTTTCGATCTTGTGGGTGACTCCATACACTCTGTGGTGTATGTACAAAAGACTACGGATGTGGACGTAATCCATATATTGCCATGTACTATGTCCTCCTTTTGCTGTTACGGATATTTACTCATTGATGATTCTTAAAAGAGGAACTACTGGGTCAGTGCAAAAAGGATCCATACTATATGTGGCCTACTTACAGATCCTGGGGTTTTCTGATCCTTTCCATAAGTTGTTCATTGAAAAGTTACAGATACTCTTTACTGATGTGGATGTTATTATCTGCTCAGTAATGACTGTGTTGATATAAGGTCATCGGGTATAACGTCATATGACAGATTGCTTTTGAAGACTTGTTTATGGAGGCTGCAATTACATTACAGCTACAGCCATCATACATTTCTACTGAACACATATGTTTGTGTAGTATGTTAATGTAAAGTGCCTGCAGATTATTGCTCCTGTGGCATGATTCTGTTTTGTATGGACTTCCATTCACTGGATATCTACTGTAAGGGGTGCAAAGCCCATAGACAGCCTCTACAGATATCACAGGTTATGTTGCTTTTGCAATTGTTATGTATGCAGGCATTGTTTTATGTTTTCACATGTCACATTACAATAGTCACAGTAAGTATCTGTCACTGTCCTAATAAAATACACAAACACCCACAGACATTTGATGACCTTTATTGTGATAGAAATGAATAATAACATAAACTTTATTGAAACATACGGACATAAGGGCAGCATTCCCGCTCACCCATTAGATACAATTAGCTAATGGAATAACAACAAAACTTTACTGAAACATCAATCAAAATCAAATAACATAAAGGCAGCGTCCCCACTCACCCATTATATATAAGTAGCTAAAGATAAAGGCAGCGTACCCGCTCACCCATTATATACAAGTAGCTAAAGATAGAGGCAGCATACCCGCTCACCTTGGATAAGCAGCAAAGGCAGCGTCCCTGCTCAATGTAATACCTCACAACTTCCAAATGTTTCCATTCCAAGTCAACCACCATCAGTCACCAACTTAATTCCAATTATCCTGTAGAGGGGGAACAGAAGAGGTTTAAGCCTGACCCTCTTCTCTGCCCACCAGCCCAGAAAGGGCTGTTCCCCCTCAAACAATACCTTTCTTCAGTAAATCATCCACCATCAAACCCAAATTAAGAGTAAATAAATCCAGCCCAAAATCATTAAGATGAACTTCATCCAGTCTATACCACACTGGATCTTTACTGTCAAACTCTACATGCCAAACCATATGTACGCCGATTTCTCCCAAATATTTCACCAACTTAAAATTGACATATAGGTTCATAGGTAGGTACTAGGCTATCTGCCCAAAGGCATTTATAAGCCTAGCCAGAATGTGTTGGCTATCACCCCCCCCCCCCCCCAGATTAGCTCCCTGTGCCTCTGTCCAGCAGAGCCATTGAAGTGATCCCTGGGGTAAACTTTCTGTTTCCCATCCACTCGTCAAGGTTCCTCTTCAAGAGGGTTAGTGAGGAGCTCTGCCTAATGTAGATTGGAATCTTGTTCCAGAGCATGGGAAGTCTCTGGGACAGGAATCTATCCCTCCAGCATGTCCTATTTATTGTTGTGGTGAGGTTTAGATCCCTGGATCATGTGGCTCGAGGGGATATAGTTTTCTTTAGGTGGATCATGTCCATCAATTCTGGGTTGGACATGGCCTTGTATGTCAGGCAGAGATCACCTCTGAGTAGGCGGCATGCAACCGAGTACAGCTGGAGTTTCTTCAGTCGAGCTGCATAGGGCATCTGCTTGAGGCCAGTGATCCTCTTGGTGAGGTACTTCTGTGGTCTTTCCAGTTGTTGCAGGTGTCTTGTAAGGTACATCCGAAATGGGGCATTGTACTCTATAATGGGTCTGATGAGTGATGCATAGAGGGGCCTAATGACCTTTTTTGATCTGGATGCAAACCCTTTTGTGATTAGGTGGGCCACATAGAAGGATTTTCTAACCACTTTGGAAATGTGATTATCAAAGGAGAGGTTACTATCTACTTGGTTTTCCATATCCCTTGTTACGTCTTCCGTATTTAGGGGGCTACCACCTATGTGGTAGTTTGTGGGTACTTTGTTTTTTCCAAAGGGGGTGACTATGCACTTTATGGCATTTAGCTTGAGGCTATGGTTTTGACACCAGGTATCTATCTCAGTGAGACCCTTTTGGAGGATGTCTTTGTCAGCCAGAGAGTCAATTATAGCCCCTAGTTTGCAGTCATCTGTGAACTTGGTCAGCCATAGTCATCCTGTGCTTGCCTGTACCTCTGAGAAGTATATGCCGAACAGGAGAGGTCCTAGGACTGAGCCGTGGGGAACGCTACTTGTAACCGGTTTAGAGTCAGACCTAGCTCCCACAACTCTTACCATGTGGGTTCTGCCCATGAGCCAGTTGGCAACCCATCTCATGACGTAGGGGTTTATGTTCAGGCTGATGAGCTTGTCTATAATACCTGAGTGGGGAATGGTGTTGAAGGCCTTTGCAAGGTAAAGGTAGGCTGTGTGGACCATCTTTCCCTCATCTATAGCCTTGGTAACTGTCTCAAAGAAGTCCACCAGATGTAGGAGGCATGATCTGTCCTTAACAAAGCCGAACTGGGTAGGGTCCAGTGTTTGGAGGTTTCCAATGTCTCTGTTAATGAGATCTATGATGATGCACTCCATAGTTTTGCAGACAAAGCTAGTCAGGCTTATAGGGTGATAGTTCCCGGGGTCCATTGTGGCTCCACCTTTGTGGAGTGGAATAACTGTTGCTGTGTGCCACTCTGTGGGCACATAGCCTGTGGAGAGGCTGAGTTTAAACAGAGTGTTTAGGTGAGGGGTTAGTTCATCTTTGAGCTTGTGTAGGATGCAGCCTGGGACACCGTCCGGTCCCATTGATGCTGTGTTTTTGACTTTGGAGATGGCTGTTTTAACCTGAGTGTCTGCAATTTCAGGGGCACTACATTCTTCTGGTATAGTTATGGGCCCTTTTGGGGCTGAGAGGGGGGTGAAGTTTGCACTGAACCTGTCTGCCAGGATGTTGGCTATATCAGTCAGTTCAGTGTATTTTGTGCCATTCTGCACTAACTCCAAGCAGATCTGAGAATTGCCACTTAGATTCTTGACATAGCTAAAGAATGCCTTGTGGTTATCTTTGGAGTCCATGGCAATTGTTCTTTCGAAGCTAGCCTTGGATGATTTTATGAGGGAATGTAGTTTCTTGCTGATACTGATCAGGGATGTCTTCCCTTCTTGGGATTTTACTCTTTTCTGTACTAGTTTCCTCCTTCTAATGTATAGCTTGTTTATGGCAAGGGTCCACCAGACTGGCTTCCTTTTCTTGGAAGAGTGAGTCTTGGTTTTGTTTGGGATAGCACGATCCATGGATTCTTGTAGGTGCCCATAAAGTGCATTAGTAAAGGATTTTGCAGCTTGGACAGCATTATCCTTTAGCATGGGGGCTTTGAAACTTCCCACCTTGGTCTTAAGTAACGTGAAGTTTGCTTTTGAAAAGTTTTTCACAGTAGTTTCTTTGACCGGGGGTGGTGGTGGAATGTGGATATCTAGAGTGATTAGTTTATGGTCATATCTAACCAGCAAGGGGTTGACCTCCGGTGTGGAACACTGGTCATCCATGTTGGTGATGACAAGGTCCAATATGTTATCACCTCTGGTGGGGGTGTTGACCAGTTGATCCAGGGCATTTGAGTTTATAAATTCTAGGAAATGTTGGGCAAGGGAGTTTGTACTTGATAATTTCTCCCAGTTAATGTTTGGGTAATTGAAATCACCCAATATCAGGGTGTTTGGTAGGACCTTTATGTTTCCCAGTGTTTCCAGGAATACAGAGTGGGGGTCCCAGGACATGGTGGGTGATCTGTAGCAAGCTATAATTTGAATAGCAGTTTTGCCCATTGTTAGTTGCACATTGATGATCTCTGAAGCATCGTGCTGTGCCACTAACCTGGAGGTGTGGGTATCCTTGATGAATATGGATACTCCCCCACCTTTTGTATTTTGGTCTGGGTTTTGTGGCCAAAATGTATGGTATGAGTTGTAGCCTGATAGTGCTGGGGTACTCTCTGGAGCCATAAATCAGGTTTCTGTTACTGCACATATATCAAATTTCTCCATACTGAGGAGTGCCTCAAGTGCGTGCATTTTGAGGTTTAGACTTCTGGAATTGAGTAGCATGTGTATATTATATACGTGTATATATGTGTATAGTAGCATATCTGCGAGCCTTTTCCACAGTGGCAAAATTCTGTGTCCCTTTCCACACTATCTGAGGAATAATTTCAGACCAAATCAATACCACCCCATGATACATCTTCCACAACACTAACCTGTCCTCACAAATTTGACAAACCAACTGCCTCTTCGGTACTCTGTCTGAATCATTGCCACCTAAATGAATCACTAACACCTGAGGCAACCCCCACTTAACCTGTTACCCATTACATACCTGTAATATTTGACTCCACCTTAACCCTCTTGCACCGTGCCAGATGACTTTCAAACCAAAATGATCCAAACCCAAATTCATGCCATTGCGTCTAACAGCCACATGCCTAGTTGCCCAGAATATGAAAGAATGGCCCACGATGATGATCCGTCTGCAATCTAAGAGAGAAAAAAATTAAAACAAAGCCTCTACAAACTACTTAATATAATTCAAAAAGGCATTGGATGACCACAGTCCCACCCTCTTGATTACTTCCAATGACCTTCCTTCTTTGCCTAATCGGATGCCCTACACATCCACAAAGAATGGAAAGAAAACTTATCCCCTTGCAAACCTACACACCAAAGCACCCCTCTCATAACCACCTTCAATTGCTCGCCCATCAAACCTTTACCACTTGCTGCTGAAAAAACTAACCCCTGAACTCTACCCCTCTAAATCCCCCCACAACCCCCTTCCCCAAACTACAGGACATCTCCAAGTTGCCTCCACCTTCTCCAAATCTATGGGTGGCTCAAGCCCTTCCTGAGCTGTCTTTGAAGAACGTAGTCTAATATGCACTGCCCTAGACAATATAAACACATCCTCCCATAACAACGAACCCAATAACTCAGACACACAAAACGCCCTGCAATACATCCAAACACTAACTGTACACCACAACACATACTCATCCAAACAGCCACACACCTTACCCAAACCCCTTAGCAACATCCTTAAAATACCCTTTGTAACTCGCCATCTGCTATTTATGCCCCCCCCTTCAACTCTAGCCCACCCTTTTAACACTCTACTCACCATCCATGACCTAGTTCTAATCTGACCAACCGAGTATATGCTGCAATGGCTGCTAAGGCCACCCTCATCTTTCACACTGCCCTTCCTTACCCCTTCAACATGGCTAGATAATGCAACAGCAAACTCTCAGACCACACACAGTCCTCATCTGGTAACTGCCTCAAAAATTTATCAAAATCAAGCAATGCCCTATCGTAGGCTTGTCTCATATATGTTGCTCATGATTGTTGCACCAACCTGCTGATCACTATTGCCCAATCTGTCAGATGCCAGATGGGACAACTGACAGATGCAAAGCCACTTTTGGGGCCACCTGCCAGAACCTGCAAAACTGAAAATAAGACAAACTATCAGCTATCTCATTTGAAACCCTGACACATGTAACCCTGTAAAAAAAAAGTTAATCAAGCTATGCAACACCAATTTACTAAGAATAAGTAACAAACAAGGGGATTTTGCCATTTTAACCTGTAGCACTCTCACCACCGCAGAATTATCTGAATGGAAAACCACCCTCCTCCCTTTCAAATGATCCTGGCGTACTACCAAAGCTGCCCAAATTGGCATCAACTCCAAAAAGGCAACATCCTGTTTCCACTTCTCTGACCAATGTTTTGACCATGGAGCAGCAAACCATTGACCCACAAAGTAAGCACCCATTTCCGACCCCCCCAGCTGCAACAGTAAACAACTGCAGTTCTCCTTGTGCAACCCAATCCAACTGCCAAAATGAAATCCCATTAAACTGTTGTAAAATTTCCATCCACAAATCTAAATCCTCTAGTGCCAACTTACTGACCCCTGCTCTGTGGTGCTTACTCTTACGTACTTTCAACAGAAATGCCACAGACCGGCAAAATGTCCGCCCAGGATGCACCACCCTGCAAGCGAAATTCAACAAACTCAGCAATTCCATAACGTCCCTCACCTGAACCTTAGGCCTAGACTTCACCCAACAGATTTTTTCCAGCAGCCTAACCATCTTTTCCTGTGGCAAACAAAACAAACCCTGTCCTGCATCTACAGTCAAATCCAGGAAATTCAAAGCCCTCGCTGGGCCCTCCAATTTATGCTTAGCCAAAGCAACCCCCAATGCTTCACACATCCCCACAAACTCTTGCATAGCTACCTGCGACCCATGTCTACCTTCCCTCACCAACAAGAAATCATCTAAATAGTGCACAGCTTGCTGATCATCCACCGTCTGCAGCCATATCCAGTGCAGCGCTGAGCTAAACTTCTCGAAAGTAGCACATGCCACCGCATATCCCATAGGCATGGCAGTGTCAAAATAAAAGTTGTCACCCACCACATGCCCAATAATGGCCAATCCTACTCCCTCACTGGTAGTAACTGAAAGGCTGACTCAGTATCTCCTTTAACTAACCAGGTGTCCTTGAAACTCCTAATAACTCAAACTGCATCATCCAAAGATGAATACTTTACTATAACCTCTTCACTGGGAATGAAATAATTCACTGACTCACCCACAGGGTACAACAAATGGTGTATTAAGCAAAATTCATCCTGCTTTTTCTTTGGAACCAAGCCTAATGGTGACACCTTAAAGTTAAGGAAAGGAGGGTAACAGAAAGAACCCAACACCGTCCCAGCCTGACACTCCTTGTCATTCAACTCTTGCAAAATCATCTCCCTCCCCTGACAGACCTCAAATTTCTCCCCATTCTCCCTCCCCCCACCAATGCAGACTTAATTGAAAACCCCTTAGAAAAACCTTTAATTAACTCCCACGCTATCACTGGCAGCAGATAATGCATCAATAAGTCCCTCAATACATCCGCCTTAATAGGTGAATGGTTCCACAAAACACCTTCTACCTCCAAAAAAGGACCCCCCTTTGGGCCCAAAAATTAGCCCGACCACTCCCACCTAGCAACCTCTCAGACCCCCAAAGTGTGGTGCCTGACTCCCAATTTGACCCCCACCGCCCCATATTGCATGAATGCATGTGCTCCCATACACTTTGAGCAAATATGAGCAAATCTGCAACCCACCCAAGAACACTTGCCGGCATTAAAAGCCCAACATATCCCTGCACCTCCCTCAGATGGCTGAGACAATCTACTACCCCCTCCACTGGTATCCATCATAGTGGACAGCCAAAAGTCCAAATGTCTAACCTCTTAATGCATAGATTTATCCACCGCCTTACGCTTGCAAAATTTCTGGTCATACCATAACCATGCATAACCAGGCGTCAACCTCTGTGCTTCCCTTATAGTCAAAAAATAAGCCAAAAGAGGAAGGGCCAGCAAGATGTCCCTTTCCAAACACACCGCCATGTAATAAACGAAACTTAGGACCCAATTATTCCAGGTCTTAGGTCAGAACCCCCCTACTCTTTTGCAACCTATTGCTGCTAATGCAGCCAAAAGGTCTGTCCCATTAGCTGTCTCCATTTCAGTCAAACGCTGAACCTCGTCTGCATCAATCAATTCAAAAATGTTGACGAATTCCCCTTTCCAAATCTTCTCCTTCACTAGCAGAGATATGTGCGGGGTCAATAAAATGGGAGCCCCTTCCTGCTTTAGGGCCTGCGATGCCAACTAATTCCCCCAGACATAATCCAAAATCAGACCCTACCTCATGTACATCAGGCCTTAGCTCCTGATCTAACAACAACAGAGTATCCTCAAAAACCCCTCCACACTCGGCAAAGCCTCCAAACTGCTACCCAGTAGCCCACCTTGGACAGCCTCACTGCCCCTGGCCTCGCCCCTTGCACCTGCTCCTGCCTCCTCACCCCCCCCCCCCCCGGCTTGATGAATTATTAACTGCAGCTGATAAAGGGGCCGTCATCAGCTCCGTAGCCATCTCCGCCAATGATGTCTGCCTGGATCTCTTCACCCTGGATGTCCAGGTTGCAGTCATCTGCCGCTTCTTACACGTGGTCACATCCTGCGTGCTAGTTGATGGTACCTCAGCAGGAATGTCCTTGAACAAATCTTCAGCTTGTGTCACAATACTAGCCCATTTCTGTCTCAAAGCCTCAACCATGATCACCTAAAAAGAAACACAACTGTTAATGTCACATAATAATAGCAAAAAAAAAAACACACACACACACACACACACACACACACACACACTGGCCCTGCAGGAACAGAATCCAAGACCCGACCTGGTTAGTCAAACCCCTACCTCCCCAAAACTCCACAGGCAATGGAAATCCCAACCATCATAGCAAGACACCCCAGCAACAGCACTAAAGCAAATCTAAATCAGCATACCTCAATACACCTACAAGTTAGCCTAAAGCTGGCTGGCAACCCCTGTTCTACAGAAATGTAGCTGCCCTGGATAAATCAATGTCCCTTGCTCCCATTACAACAAAGCAAAATACAGAAGAAACCACAAATTCCCATATCAAAAAATTGTCTAGATACAAAAGCTATGCCATACTTTCCTCACTTGACCACAATGTTCCATTAACTAATGAAGAAACAGTTCATACCTCCTCACGACCAGCCGGAATTACACCCCACATGCAGCAGAAGAGCTGGAACTAATGCAGAAACCACTATGGAGCACATATGCTTCAAAATTACTACTGAGGCATTGCTTAGTTATCGATCTTCTTTGCCTCTTTTCTTTCTTTTTTTTAATCTATTGCCTTTCTATTACAGAGCAGCAACACTGTGCATGCATGAACCAGCCATTAACATCCCCGTCAACCTGCAATGCACCACTACCTTGCTAGACCTCAGAAAGAGCTGCTGCACTCCAAACAAAGGCAACACATGCATATTTTAACTCACCACTAACCACCAACGAAACTACTCACTTAAGAACAGGAGGCCGACATCCAAATAGCATTCTCTCATCATCATCATTCACTCATCACCTGCATTTTTTAACTCACCACTAACCATCAACGATGCTAATCAGTTAAGAACAGGCAGCCAACATCCTACTAACATTCTCTCATCAGCATTCTCTCATCATCTCGCATATTTTAACTCACCACTAACCACCAATGAACCAAATCAATCAGGGGTCCACTCCTAAACTTAACCACAGGCAGCCGCATTCTCTCCTACTCCTCCAACAACACCAAACCACTACACATGGAAAGAAAACCTTAACAATTCAAGAAATAAAAAAAAAAACTCATACCACAAGAGACCAGCTCTCACTACCCTGCCTCGGTAAACCAACCAATGCCAACACAACACCAACAACCCGAATCTGAGGCTGCATACCTCCCGCCGACACCAAGAAAGCCCATAACAATTCCCAATACCGGGTACCCACGAGGTGCTGAATGGCCGCACTTACTAAACACCCAAGCCACTATGAACCCACCCTAAAAAGAAAAAAAAAACACCATATAGCATAGAAACCATACTCACCTTAAATTCTTCTAACTATCCAAGGCCTACCTTACACACACCTCAGGTCATCAGGGACATGATCCTGCCCAACAACAAGACCACACCAAAATGTGCTTACTTACTCTGGATTTCCGTTCAAAAACCCCCCAAGCCACACACCTCAACATTACCTCACTTCCCCTCAGTTCCCAACTCACTTAACCCTTTCCTAATCCCTTCTTAGACACCCACCATAACTTAGCACACTATCACCCAGCACCCCTCATCCCACACTAAACTGTCTCGTGACAAATTCGTCTCTGCCAAACTTCACTTCATAAAATTTTGCATTGCACAGGAATGCATAGTGTTTACAGTTGCATAAGCTGTCCACATAATCATTTCCATAAGTGGGCCTCAACATGAATCAGAACATATGCATATCAGCATCTTTCTGATGGCAACAGACCTAAGGGTGACAATTTCTCCCCACAGGAGATCAAGAGTATAATAGATGCTCTGCAGCAATATGGACAGAGACTTCTTGGATGGGCAGGAAATATAATATGGAGGAATGACGTCTGGGATAACCTTACCAACATAATTAATGTGGTAGGAGGTTACAATAGATCCCGTGAGGTCTGTTGCCAATGGTGCTCTGACATGATCCTCTTTGCAGCCAGCAGAGTACGATGATATAAGATATGGAGTGCTGCCACCTGTGGTGGGCCACCATTGACACCCCCTATGGGGATCACAATATTACTCGAATTACTGCATATGGAGAGTGGGAAATGCCATATACCCAGGGGTGGTATAGAAGCAGGTGTTCTAGGCCTCAGATTTGTTACTTTACATAACATTGATGACTATACAGTAAATCATCAGATATTAATGTTGAATGCATATTCATGTATTTTCATTTTTGTTTTTCAGCAGCAGAATTGCATCATGCACCATGAACTACACAGATTAATGCCAGTCAATGTAATTATAATGACATGTAGCCATATAACTGCAATACAGACAGAGCAGTGCAACTAACATGTGTAATGCTGTTCGCATTACTATTCACAGGTCCATCTACTTCTGCACAACACCAGGAAAGGGCAGGTGAGTGTCTCCATACTGTCTTACTGTAACTACTACCTATTATTACCTCAGCCTCATGTCATGGCACTGCTATTTACTGTCATATTGTTTTTTCCCTAACATTATACACTACAGGTACATTCACCGGGGGCCCAAGCCATGCAGGTGCAAGTACAGACACACCAGGTATATTACCACAACATGTTCACAGGTTGCAGCAATGTGTAACAGACCTGTGTTGCATGATATTAATTTCACTGTTTTTCTACACAGACATGTAGCCAACAGGTGCACCATAAGTCCTGTGAGTATCAGCAGGCTCTGTTACTGTGTCATATATGTCATCAAATCAGTATTCCATTGCCTACATATGACTGCATTGTTTTTCTGTTTATGTTACCAATGCAGGATCTGCAGTACAACATCCAAACTCACAACATCGGAGGGTCTCATTGATGTATGCTATAACCTATCTTTCATGCATGTCATTGTTGTTATTCCTGTTAGACAGACTTTATCATCATCATCAAGTGAACAAACAAGTGATATGTGTATGTCATAGCTCCTGTATGTTATAAAGCAGTTAGAGTGGTCCATGCTGGCAATAAGTGCTTAAAGATGCTATGACTTTGTTTCCCTACAGCAGTTGCATTTCATATCTCTACTCCCACGCTGTCTTCTCACAAGGGCTTGTCAGGTGTGTGTTATGAATATATTCCTCACATATACCAGGTATGTTGGATATGTAACATAATTGCCAACTCTGTGATATATAGATTCCATGACACATACACAGGCAAGAACTTATGGTAAGTCATTATTATCTGTAACACTGCATTGAGATATATTTGCAATATAGCTTTAATGATATACAGCATGTGATGTAAGCACACTGTCCTGGTCTGTGCCTTATGTCTCTTCTTTAATATCAGTTGCCTTTATCCCCCATTAGCTTGTCCACTGACCCCAATATGGGATCTGATGTCTCAGTATGGTCATGTGGATGTGTCTGCAGCTTCAGATGTGCAGCAAAACTTATCCAGCCATTCTGTCAATGAGGGGACATCGGATGGTGGACAGGGTGAGGCCTGTGGACAATAGGCCCATGTTGAGACTGTTGCTGCTGATGTTGACAGTTCCTCATGACACATTGATACTGCCCATCACAGCAGATGAAGACATGCAGCTGGTGTGCATGGGCACATGTCAGAGGGTGTCCACTTACTTCTTCAGGCAATTGAACATTCCCATCACAGATCTGATATCTATGCACTTGCCTGTGCCACAACTCATATTACACACCAGCTGGGCATGCTGCATGAAGGACAGAAGCACAGGCATGATGCGATAGTGGCATCATTGGCTGCACAGAATGAAAGTAAGTTATCTGTGGCATGACCTGTAGAATCACTGGCCTCAACAGTACTTACTGCCATAGTACAAGCAGGGTTCTGCATGCCCTGACTGTGCTTAGGTGATTGCCACATGTGAGAAGCAGACCCTCTTTCAGCAAAACAAGCCTCAGCCATCAGGCATCAACAACTATGCTTCAGTGTGCATTCACTTCCACTACTGCCCACTTCCAAAGCTGGCCCCATCTGATGTGGGCTTGGCAATCATAACCAGACAGTTAAGTCACAGCCATGCACCTTCATGTAGTGTATCTCCACAAGCTGGCATCAGCCTATCAATCTCCTCTGTGGAGCAACATGGGCCAAGTGTTTCCATATGTCATAGGGGAAGACTAGACCATGGTGTGAGCCATCAGTATAGGCACTGAAGACTGCATTAGTGTAACATGACAGGTGATACACTCTATCTGGTAGTGTCAGTCTCACTCTCTGGCAGTGATGATTGCTGTGTAAAACACTGACAATGTCATCTGTCTGTGCTCATTGACAAGTCTGATGCCACTGTAGTCCAACAGTTTTACTAACCATCGCTGACAGCATTTGTTACATTGCTTGATCCATACTTTGCAGTGATGTATTTTGCTTATGATACTAACAGCAGTTCTGTATTATGTCTTGAGTTGTTTTACTGTTTGCATCTTTTTATAGTGGACAGACAGGAATGTGTTATACAGACGTCTGTTCTTTATTGTCTGCTATATAAAGATATATCAATATGTGTCTGTATGCATATTTGTGTCATTTGTGGCCTGCGCTGATAATCCCTGTTGTGTATGATTTGTATATGTTCATACTGTAATATTTTACGATTATGTTCTGATCCTCAGTGTGTACATCTACTTGTTAACTACCATTAGATGCATTCTGTGCTGCTGTGGTGGTGCAAAACCTGAACATCATTGTTTAATGTGGATGTTTCTGTACAAGTGGCTTGTCATGTTGTCAGGACTCAAAGTTGTGTGTCAGAAGCTGACATTTTGCCTGGGCCTGCACTTGTGGTCACAATCTCCATCGTGAAACACATTCCTATATGTCCATTATCAAAAGATGCAAACAGGAAAACAACTTGCGACATAATGCAGAAATTGTGTCAATATCACAAGCAACATATATAAATGTAAGGTTGGGATACATTAATGTACTAAATGGAGTCACATATGGTTAGTAAAAATGTCAGACTCCCATGGCATCAGACTTCACAACAAACACAGACAGACGGCATTGTCAGTGATCTGCACAGCAATCTTCATTGCCACTGGTTGAAACTAACACTAATAAACAGAATGGATTACCTGTCAGTGTTACCTAACAGAGTTTAGACAGACCATGTTGTTGGCTGACACTAGGGTCCATTATGCCTCTGCCACGTATGGAAACACTTGGCCCAGGTTTTTCCACAGAGGATACTGATGGTGTGATACCAGAGTTTGACGATACACTGTGGGAAGGAACATAAGTGTGAGTTGACAGTCTGGTCATGAATGTGAGGCCACATCAGATGGGCCAGAAGCAGAAGTGTGTGTATGTTGTATTATAGGCAATGATGCCTGATGGCCAGTGTTTGGTCTGCTGAGAGAGGGCTTGCTGCTCTCATGTGACAATTGTCTCAGCACAGTCACATCATAGGTTCATAGGTTCATAGGTTCATAGGTTCATACTAGGCTATCTGACCTAGGGCATTTATAAGCCTAGCCAGAGTGTGTTTGGCTTTCGCCACCCATTTTAAATTAATTTTGCTATGCCCTTTTTCGAGGTTAGTAAACTGTGCCTCTGTCTAACAGTGACAGAGAAGTGATACCCAGGGTAAACCTACGATTTCCCATCCACTCATCAAGATTCCTCTTGAAGAGAGTCAATGAGGGACTCTGCCTAACCTGGACTGGAATTTTATTCCAGAATGAAGGGAGCCTCTGGGTTATGAATCTGTCCCTCCAGCATGTCCTATTTATTTCAGTGCTGAGGTTCAAGTCTCTCGAGCATGTAGCTCGATGGGATTTGGATTTTCTGAGGTGCAGCATGTCCATTAATTCTGGGTTGGACATGGCTTTATACTTCAGGCACAGATCGCCTCTGAGCAGGCGGTATGCCACTGAGTAGAGCTGGAGTTTCTTTAACCGGGCAGCATATGGCATCTGTTTGAGCACTTTGATCCTCTTGGTGAGGTACTTTTGGGGGTCTTTCCAGTTGCTGCAGGTGTCTGGTAAAGTACATCCCAAAAGCGGCATTGTACTCAATTATGGGCCTGATGAGGGATGCGTAAAGAGGCACGATGACCTCCCCTGATCTAGATGTGAATCCCTTCATGATTAGGTGGGCTATATAAAATGTTTTTCTAACCACTTTGGCCACGTGGTTGTCAAATGAGAGATTGCTATCAACTTCGGTCCCCAGGTCCCTAATTACTTCTTCTGTACTTAATGGATTACCACCAATGTGGTAATTTGTGGGCACTTTGTTTTTGCCAAAGGGGATGACTATACACTTTTTGGCATTTAGCTTGAGGCCATGGCTCTGGCACCAGTTGTCTGTTTCTATGAGGCCCTTTTGGAGGATGCTTGTGTCAGCTGGAGAGTCGATTATGGCGCCCAGTTTGCAGTCATCTGTGAACTTGGTCAGCCACAGTCCTTCCGTGTTTGCCTTTGCCTCCGAGAAATATATACCGAACAAGAGAGGTCCCAGGACTGAGCCTTGTTTGACGCCACTTGTATCTGGTTTGGAGTCTGACATGGCTCCAGCAATTCTAACCATGTGGGTTCTGTCCTTGAGCCAGTTTGCAACCCATCTAGTGACATAGGGGTTTATATTTAAGCTGGAGATCTTATCTATAATGCCCGAGTGGGGTATTGTATCGAAGGCTTTTGCGAGGTCCAGGTAGGCTGTGTGGACCACCTTCCCCTCGTCAATGGCCTTGGTGACTGTTTCAAAGAAATTGACCAGGTTTAAGAGGCAGGATCTGCCCTTAACAAAGCTGAACTGGGTAGGATCCAGTGTCTGTAGGTCCCCAATATCTTTATTTATGAGGTCAATGATGATCCTTTCCATAGCTTTGCAGACCAAGCTAGTCAGGCTTATGGGGTGATAGTTTCCAGGTTCCGTTGAGGCACCACCTTTGTGGAGAGGGACCACTGTGGCTGTATGCCACTCTTTGGGTACATATCCTGTAGTAAGGCTGAGATTGAACAGTAGTTTTATGTTTGGGTTTAGCTCTTCTTGGAGTTCATGTAGGACACAGCCCGGGACACCATCTGGTCCCATTGAGGCTGTATTTTTTGCTTTGGAGAGGGCGGCTCTTACCTGAGCATCTGAGATGTCAGGGGGGCAGCACAATGCTGGGATAGATATTCGCCCTTTTGGTGGGGAGGGGGGGGGCGTTTGCCCTGAACCTGTCAGCTAGGATGTTGGCAATGTCTGTGGGTTTGGTGTATTTTTTGTCATTTTGGCCTAATTCTGAGCATATCTGGGAATTCCCACCCAGGTTCCTAACATAACTAAAGAAAGCCTTGTGATTATCCTTAGTGTCCTGTGCAATTTTTCTCTCAAAGCTGGCCTTAGACGATTTTATGAGTGCCCGTAGTTTTTTGCTAATACTGATCAGAGATGCCTTCCCTTTTTGGGATTTTGCTCTATCATGTAGTAGCTTCCTCCTTCTATTGTATAGTTTGTTTATGGCTGGGGTCCACCAGAGAGGACGTCTGCCTTTGGAGGATTGGGTCTTGGTTTTATTTGGGATTGCATGATCCATGCATTCCTGAAGGTGTTCATAGAATGCGTTTATAAAGGATTCTGTGGTCTGGGCCGTATTTTCCACAGGCCCGGGGACTTTGAAGGATTCCACCTCGGTTTTGAGGAGATACAGAATCCTTCTTGTACTACGGCACTGATGTAGTACTGTCATAACCAGGGATTTAATAGACCATGCTGCACATAACATGCTTTCATTCTATGCAACCAATGACACTATGACCTCATTGTGTCTGCCCACCTGTCCTTCTTGCAGCATTCCCAGCTGGTGTGCAACATGATCCTTGGCATTGGCAAGTGCACAGATATCAAATCCATGCCAGGAATGTTCATTAGCCTGTCAGCGTATGTGTACAACCTCTGGCACATGCCCATGCACACCAACTACATGCCTGCATCTACTGTGATGGGAAGTATCAATGTGTTGTGTGGAACTGTCAACATCACCAGAAGACATAACATGGAGTTGTGGTCCACAGACCTCATCCTGTCCGTCATCTTATGTCTCCTCATTGTCAGAATGGCTGGACAAGTTTACTTCACATCTGAGGCTACAGCCACACTGTCCCCAGCTGGGCCTGACTGTAATACCATGTCAATGTTCTGTGTGCCAGGTGCCATGATACCATATTGGACACATCAGATCCCTCATCAGGATCAGTGGATGGGCTAATGAAGGATAAAGGAAGTTGATGTGCTAAAAGAACAGATGACTCAGCTTAGCAGAACATGCTTACCTCACATGTGGTATATCATTAATGACATATGACACCTATATCTCACTACAATGTTACAGATAATAATGACTTACCATGAGGCCTTGTTTGTGTATGGGCATAGGATCTACATAACAGGGAGCTGACAATTATGTTACATATCCAGCATATGTGACATATTAAGGAATGAAAGCATAATACACACCTGGCTAGTCCTTGTGGGAAGACAGCATTGGAGGAGAGGGATGAAATGCAACTGTTGTAGGGAAATAAAGTCATAAAAACAGGATTCTTAATCAATCCTTGCCAGCATGGACCATTCCAAAAAGCATTAAAACATACAGTAGGTAATACATACATATACCAGTTGTTTGTGGATGAGATGCTGATGGAGGTTGTCCTATGAATGGGTAGAAGGACACAGTATTAATGGAGGACAATGACAAGAATAACAGTAATGACATGCATGAAAGAGAGGTAACAGCATAGCAATGAGACCCTCCCAGTGTGATGTTTGTGTGTTGTAATGCGGATCCTGCAATGGTACAGTAAAGATAAAGACAACACCGTCATGTTTGCAGGCAATGGAATAGTAAATGATGATATATGCAGCACAGTAACAGGGTCGGCTGATACTCATGTGACATACAGATATCCCTGAGTAGAAAAACAGTGATATTAATTTTATACAACACAAGTCTGCTATATATTGCTGCAACCTATGAACATGTTGTGGTATCATACCTGGTCTGTCTGTAGGTGCACCTGCGTGGCTTCTGCCCCCAGAAGCTGTATCTGTAGTTTATAATGTGAGGGAGGAATCAATATCACAATAAACAGCACTGGCAACACTTGAGGCTGAGGCAATAACAGGTAATGGTCACTATAACAGTATATTGAGGCACTTACCTTTCATTTCCTGCTGTTATCCAGAGGTGGATGGACCTCTGAAAATGAATGCAGGCAATAGTACACATATTGCTTGTATTGTTATGTCTGCACTGGAGGTGTATGGCAACATGTCATTACATTTATGTTGATCATCATAAACTTGTCTGGACCCATGTGCACGACGCAATTCTGCTGCTGCAACACAAAAATGACAGTACAATAATTGCACGCAACAACAATATGTACTGAGTTACTCTATATGCCTCAATGTTAGCCAAAGTAATATTTACATGTGCAGCCTGGAACACCTTCTTATATCCCACCCTAGGGTATGTGGCACTCCCCAATCACTATATGCAGTGATGCAAAAAACTGTGTGATCTCATCAGGGGATGTCAGTGGTGGGCCACCAACAGTGGCATCCCTCAACCTCTCATGCCAGTGTACACTGCTGGCTGCAAGGAGAATCATGTCATTGCAGCTTTAGTGGCAGGCCTCACAGGATCTATTATGACTTCCCATGGTATTAATCATGTTGGTGAGGTCAGTCCAGACTTCATTCCTCTGTACTGCATTTTCTTTCCATCCAAGGAGTCTCTTCCTTGTTGGGGTAAAGCATCTATTATAATCTCATTCTCCTGTGGGGAGTAACTGTCACCCCTAGGTCTGTTTGCCATCTAAAGGACAGTTATATACACATGGTTAGATTCATGTGGAGGCTCACATATGAAGATGATTATGTGGGCAGCTTATGCCACTGTAAACCCTATGCAGTCCTGTGCAATGCAAAATTCTAGGAAATAGTCCTTGTGTCATATAACACCATAAAACAATGCATTAATACATATCACTTGGAATAACTGCACAAGATGTGATATCTGTAGAGGCTGTCTGTGGGATATGAACTCCTTTCAATGTATATCATAGTAAGGGAGGTCCGCAACAGCATTGTGCCACATGAGCCACACACTTTGCATGCATTTCACATTAACCTACTACACAGAACATATGTGTACAACAGAAATGTGTGATGGCTGTAGTTGTAATGCAATTGCAGCCTAATCAGACAACCAATATAAAACAATCAGTCATATGATATGTTATACATGATGAGCTTATATCAACATAATCATTACTGAGCAATGAATGCCATCCACATTAGCAGACAGCATATGTAAATTATCAATAGAACAACTTACAGAAAGCATTGGAAACCCTCAGGATTTGTAAGCAGGCCACAGATAGTACTGATCCTTTTTGTATTGAGACAGTAGTTCTAGTACTTGTTTTAAGAAGCATCTATGAATAAATGTCCTTAACAGCAATACGAATACATACTACATAGCAACATATGAATAATGTCGGAATCAGTAGTTTTCCATACATATACCATAGAGTATATGGAGTCACCAGGAATATATATGGCAAATCTATGAATCCTTCTTATGTACTGTTCAGTTGTGCTATTTACATCCACGTGTATAATGCATTAAGTCACATTTTTCATAATGCATACATTTTTCCATAAATGCATCAATCTAATCATATACACATACTTTGATAAGGAGTAATGTTAACATTTGTCTTTAAGGAGGCAAACATTTCATATCACAGAAATGCTAGCAAGTGCAAAATTACCTTTGCAGCTACCTATGAGTCAGATATAACTGAAAGAAAAAACAGCTATGTGCGTACATCTTATAAGAACCATTTGCACTATACATAATTAATGAGAATCATTAAAATTCAAGTTCTTGGAATCCCATTTGCACATGTCTGTGTAAGTTCTCAAAATATCAAGCATTAATCAATAGCTCAGTGTAACAAGGAGGTGTTCCACACAAGTAGTGAATAAGCATCATTAAACAGTACCATGTGTAACACATGCCCGTTATCTTGCAATGATCTTATAACATAAGTGCCACTTTTAAATATTGATTTTGATGCATATAGAGATCAGAATATTGCCACCTGTGAACTGAGTGAGAACTAGTGAGCAATTTTCTGAACTGTGTATTTCTGAATTATGTATTATCGACTTTACCAACATTATCAAGATGGCTACTTCCAGGAGCCTTCAACATGACTGGGCACCTAATCGGACAGAGGAGGTAACCACCCAGATGCCGATTGTCTAAGTTATAGTGGAGCATTGCATGAGAGCCAGACCACGGAACTTTGTAATGATTGACATTTGGAACCTGATTGGGAAGGAGTATCAAAGAGGTATGTAGAGCTACCAGACTATAATGCAGGTTTGTCACTGCTATGATGACCTACATTGGTGGGATGTAGAGGAGCTTAATCAGAGGGTCACTGAGGTGCATTGACAGCCAATACATGCATACAGTAAGTGGTATAATCCTATGTATACCTGGACATTCCTATGGAATTCAGATATGTAGCTGTCTCCCAGATATATCTGATGTATGCCATTTAAAAGCATTTGGTAGCTGTTTTGAGAAGTAGCTCATCTGAATTATTAAAATGACATGGGGGCTAGTCTCCCTAGAGGTATGGGTTTGACTCCCATGTGGTTTATTTATACTGACTGATTAACCCTCTTTTATGACCTATCCCTTATAGGAGCTGGATACTCCACGCAGCAACTTCCAGTTGAAAATCCAAATTCTTTTAATGTGCATCCACACAATCCACATAAAATGTCAAGCGCTTTTGTCCCTCCACATCTTACTACTGACACTTCATCAGAACAACCTTTTATATCATGCTCATTTGGCTAATTAATTAGCCACTGAAGTGCAAATCATTAACCATGATAACACAACTCCATTTAAAGACATAGTGTAGCTATAAAACCATTATTAGGTATCACAAAAAACTACATCCTAAACGATCATGTTTACTGTATACATATCTAAATAATCATATAATAAAAAGTGCATACATTCATATTAAATACATTAATATAAAAAGAAAAATAACTTTAAAAAAGTATTTTAACGAATTCTCATCGTAATTTTTTTTTTCCAAAAAAATGGCTGGATTGTACCCTTGCTACCTTTTTATAGCCAAATAAAAGATAAGAGAACTCATTGTTTGTAAACTCAGTGCCTAATAACACTGATACCCTAAAACCTATAAAATAGCATATTGTTCATAATTTCAATGCCCTCTTTTTCAGCATTGAAAGTAGGGATATATGTTCATTCATGCCTGGGGGTAAACTGCATTAAGCCTTACCTACCATTGAAATTCTTTCAATTCTAGAATAAATTCCCACCAACCCCACCCCTGGGGTCAATAGGGACAATCTCCAAAATTCAAAATTTAAACTTTGTGAAGTTTGGGCATTCAATACTATGCTTAAACAATGCATTATTAGTATTTGCCTTTTGCATTGCATACATAAGTTCATAATCCCTCTGTCTTACCCACATAATAATGTCCACACCCTTCACATTTTGCTATATAAACTAAACCTTTGGTGTTACAATTTCCATTTTGTATGTCCACTCCAAAAGGTATCCCTTGAAGAATTAATGTGCTTTCATTTAAAATGTACTGGCACTGCCTACATGCACCACAACATGTAGTACCTTTAGTTGACATTGAATTGATATCCAAATAATCTACAGGTTCACCGTTAATAATACCTGTAAATTTAAAATATGGTGTGATATTATCTAAATAATCCAAAAATAACTTATTCTTCTCATTTTTATCCTTCCATATAATAAGTATATCATCCAAAAAATGAAAGACACATTCCATTTTTGGAGAAGTCACAACTCAAAACATGTCTAACCTCCCAGGCATATAAAACTAAATTAGCAAAGATGGATACACAACTTGCACCCATTACCACCCCCTTCAATTGGTTGAAATAATCTCCTTCAAATGTAAAATAATCGCCGTCTAATATGACGTCCATATCCATCATAATGAAATTAATTTATACCTCATCTATATTAGTAAGACTATGTATTGCTTCTTGAAACAACTCTAATCCCCCTTGGTGGGGAATTCTTTGAAACCTCATGATACTTATTCATATCGGAAAATATTTCCAATAACCAATTGATATAATCCATCTTATTAAATAAAACAACCCCCTCCCTTATCAGGTTTCATCAGTCTTATTTCATCATCATTTTGGATCTGTTTCATAAGTTCAAACTCATCCTTTGTTAGATTACAACTGTTATTCTTCTTCATGTTTTTATCACTATATAACAAAGAATGTATATCTCTTGAACAAGCCCCTTGAAATGATGATACTTTGGGTGAAGTGGGGGGTTAAAACAACTCTTCTTCTTTAAACATGACCCTGAACTATTTTCTTTGTCAGTTGTTTGACCTTTAAAAAATACCTTTAGATTTAACCTTCTAGTAAATAATTTAAGCTCAGTAATAACTTCCACAGCATTTACTCCATTGAACGGCAAAAAGTTGAATCCGTTTTCCAACAATGAAAAATAATTTTTGTCTATAATCGAATCGGTATAGTTTAAAATCTTAAACCCTCTACAACAAATCAATTTACCATTATTTATACTTTCAATTTCGGTGGGTACATTCACTATTAAGTTTTCATAGTGATGTAATAGTTGTATCTCTGTCCTCTCCCCCTGCCCCTCCCCCCCTGAGAGTATGGGGCTGTAGAAAAAAATATTGTCTATTTCTATTTTCTATCCTTTCTGATCTTCTTAGTGGTGGAAAGTTTCTGCCATATTTGTTCATATTGATATCCTGTAAGTTCCCTGACCTATAATCGTAATCAATATCATATTCAAATTCAGTATGGTTTCTACTGTCCCCATTTACTGATTCATGCACTTCTAATATGCATTAGGTAAAGGGTTAACTGTTTCTTTATTGCACTCGTTGTCATCCCTAGCCATCTTTTTCTTTTTTTCTTTCAAGTTTACCCTTGACAAAATTCTCTACATTTTTAAAAATATTATTATATTTGTTAACATGAATATCATACAATAAATCATTCAAAATCCTGTTATTAAGTGAAGTTAATTCACCTAAATATGTCTTTATATTCACATTGTTATCTTTGATAGCAAAAAACACAGCATCAATGGACCAGACGGTGTCCCGGGCTGCGTCCTACATGAACTCCAAGAAGAGCTAAACCCAAACATAAAACTACTGTTCAATCTCAGCCTTACTACAGGATATGGACCCAAAGAGTGGCGTACAGCAACAGTGGTCCCTCTCAACAAAGATGGTGCCTCAACGGACCCTGGAAACTATCGCCCCATAAGCCTGACTAGCTTGGTCTGCAAAGCTATGGAAAGGATCATCATGGACCTCATTAATATAGATATTGGGGACCTACAGACACTGGATCCTACCCAGTTCAGCTTTGTTAAGGGCAGATCCTGCCTCTTAAACCTGGTTGACTTCTTTGAAACAGTCACCAAGGCCATTGACGAAGGGAAGGTGGTCCACACAGCCTACCTGGACCTCGCAAAAGCCTTCGATACAATACCCCACTCGGGCATTATAGATAAGCTCACCAGCTTAAATATAAACACCTATGTCACTAGATGGGTTGCAAACTGGCTCAAGGACAGAACCCACATGGTTAGAATTGCTGGAACCATGTCAGACTCCAAACCAGTTACAAGTGGCGTCCCACAAGGCTCAGTCCTGGGACCTCTCTTGTTCAGTATATATTTCTCGGAGGTACAGGCCAACACAGAAGGACTGTGGCTGACCAAGTTCGCAGATGACTGCAAACTGGGCGCCATAATCGACTCTCCAGCTGACACAAGCATCCTCCAAAAGGGCCTCATAGAAACAGACAACTGGTGCCAGAGCCATGGTCTCAAGCTAAATGCCAAAAAGTGCATAGTCATCCCCTTTGGCAAAAACAAAGTGCCCACAAATTACCACATAAGTGGTAATCCATTAAGTACAGAAGAAGTAATTAGGGACCTGGGGACCCAAGTTGATAGCAATCTCTCATTTGATAACCACATGGCCAAAGTGGTTAGAAAAACATTTTATATAGCCCACCTAATCATGAAGGGATTCACATCTAGATTAGGGGAGGTCATCGTGCCTCTTTACTCATCCCTCATCAGGCCCATAATCGAGTACAATGCCCCTTTTGGGATGTACCTTACCAAACACCTGCAGCAACTGGAAAGACCCCAAAAGTACCTCACCAAGATGATCAAAGGGCTCAAACAGATGCCATATGCTGCCCAGTTAAAGAAACTCCAGCTCTACTCAGTGGCGTACCGCCTGCTCAGAGGTGACCTATGCCTGACGTATAAAGCCTTGTCCAACCCGGAATTAAGGGACATGCTGCACCTCAAAAAATCCAAATCCCATCGAGCTACATGCTCGAGAGACTTGAACCTCAGCACTGAAATAAATAGGACATGCTGGAGGGACAGATTCATAACCCAGAGGCTCCCTTCACTCTGGAATAAAATCCCAGTCCAGGTTAGGCAGAGTCCCTCATTGACTCTCTTCAAGAGGAATCTTGATGAGTGGATGGGAGATCATAGGTTTACCCCAGGTATCACTTATTTGTCACTGTTAGACAGAGGCACTGTATACTAACCTCGAAAAAGGGCATAGCAAAATTAATTTAAAATGGGTGGCAAAAGCCAAACATACTCTGGCTAGGCTTATAAATGCCCTAGGGCAGATAGCCTAGTATGAACCTATGAACCTATGAACCTATGATGATGAATGACATTAATTCACAACCAAAATGGTCGAACATATTTAAAAGTTCTTCTGGTTCAAAAGTCCCAGCTTTTAATCCTTTTGGAAATTTAAACAGTCCCAGTCTTTTTGGGACTTGTTTGTTCTTGATACTTATACAAATTGTCGCACTGTAGACCCCTAACTTTAAATAGTTTGTTTTCAAGTTCATACAGTTTATTTTGAAAAGATTTGAACACTTGCCTGTTAGTACTAGTCAATCTGTTGCTGGAAAAACTGGCATCTGTTTGAATCCATTGCTGGAAGTTGAAATTCTCTCTGTAAGATCCTTGCAAGTCATTACAGCTTTCCTTTGCTCCATGCTTTCACTCTGTTCTGGCACTGGGTTGGAAAAATCACCCTGATTGGTTAGGCATTCAGAAACTCCCACCAATCGAGTATCAATGCTATGGCCTCTTGGGTATGGCATTTTATTAAGTTGGGACAGTAGTCCCCAACCTGTTGTGTTAACACAGCTATCAACCATTTTAAATTACCAATTTGGTCATTATCGTTTGTGAGGTTAAAATCTTCCATGACAAACTTATTATGAAACCAGATACTGGCTCACCTTTAGCAGAAACAGTGTGTTCACAGTTCACAGTCCAAAAACAGGTTGTAATGAACCTCTGGAGCTCTCAGTTCAAAACACAACAACCCCAATAATCAAAGGAGGCTCAAAATCCACACAAACAATTGCATTAACTACTCACCATCATAAAAGGATGCTAAAAAATCATAGCTATGAAAAACAAGTTTGTTTTAATGCTCTCCATCTTAGAGAGATGCTAATACTTCTTGTTCTCCCAAATGGGAACAGGTCAACACTGGTACAAAATATCCCCTACGGGAGCTGGATACTCCACGCAGCAACTTCCAGTTGAAAATCCAAGTTCTTTTAATGTACATCCACACAATCCACATAAAATGTCAAGTGCTTTTGTCCCTCCACACATTACTACCGGGACTTCATCAGAACAACCATATTAAAAAAACACTTCCGTTTATACTATGTTCATTTGGCTATTTAATCAGCCACTGAAGTGTAAATCATTAACCATAACACAATCCCATTTAAAGATAGCTATAAAACCATTATTAGGTGTCTCAAAAAACTATATACCCTAAACTATCATGTTTAATGTATACATACCTAAATAATCATAGAACAAAAAGTGCACGCATTCATATTAAATAGATTAATATAAAAATAAAAATAACTCTAAAAAAGTATTTTAATGAATTCTCATCCTAAAAAATCTTTTTCCAAAAAAATGGTTATATTGTACTCTTGCTGCCTTTTTATAGCCATATAAATTATAGGAACACTTATTGTTTATAAACTCAGTGCCTAATAACACTGATACTATAAAACCTATCAAATAGCATATTGTTCATAATTTCAATGCCCTCTTTTTCAGCATCGGGAGTAGGGATATATGTTCATTCATGCCTGGGGGGGGGGGTTAACTGCATTAAGCCTTACCTGCCATTGAAATTCTTTCAATTCTAGCATAGGTTCCTCCCAACCCCCTTCCCCGAGGTTAATAGGAATAATCTCCAAAATTCCAAATTTAAACTTTGTGAAGTTTGGGCATTCAATCCTATGCTTAAACAATGCATTATTAGTATTTGCCTTTTGTACTGCATACATAAGTTCATAAATTCTCTTCTTTAATTGTCTCTGTCTTACCCGCATAATAATGTCCACACCCTTCACATATCGCTATATAAACTAAACCTTTGGTGTTACATTTTCCATTTTGTATGTTCACTCCAAAAGGTATCCCTTGAAGAAGTAATGTACTTTCATTTAAAATGTACTGGCACTGCCTACATGCACCACAACATGTGCCTTTAGTTGACACTGAATTCCTATTTAATCGCTGTTCATAAATGGATTTACAAGTCCTCCCTGTTTTGTGAATGAATTGTGGTTCATCACCCACAAGTTTCATAATGTCCATATTCCCCTTTAAGTATTGCCCATTTTTTAGATAATAGGTTCTTAATTTCCCTACTATTAAAAGCATATGGGTTCACCATCCCCTTGCTAAAATCTTGTTTGTCACTTTCTGGCCCTATCACCATTGTTAAAGCCACTCAAGTTCCCTAAAAGTGGCTTATATCTATTGACCCATGCAAGTTTCATTTCCTCAAACAAATCTTTAATTTTTTAGGGTAACCTCTCTAGGAATATTCCGCCAGTCTTCCCCATTTCAGTCTCAAACAAGCCTATTTCTGAGCACATTTGGTTTGCTCTAACCAGCTGCCCCTCTAATATGTTACTTTTCATATAACCTGGGTGGCAACTGTAAAAATTCAAATAATTGATAGAAAAGGTCTCTTTCCTATATATTTTTGTAGTAAACTTCCCCGTCAAGCTATCCTTAGTTAAGGTGATATTCAAATAATTTACATGTTCATCATTAATAATACCTGTAAATTTAAAATATGGTGTGATATTATCTAAATAATCCAAAAATAACTTATTGTTCTCATTCTTATCCTTCCATATAATAAGTATATAATCCAAAAAACGAAGGTAACCTATCCATTTTTTGGAGAAGACACAACTCAAAACATGTCTAACCTTCTCCTTGCCTCTTTTTTGCTGGTACATTGTGTGTTTATACTGATTGATTGATTGATTAATTGATTGATTGATTGATTGATTGATTTAGTTGACATTTGTTTACCAGGAAAGTCCATATGGGTCAAAAGAAACCACTTTCAGTGGAGGCCCAGGGGAAAAGGTCTAACTTTCAGTATGTACATGCATATTACTACATCTTTGCTTTATAGTGAGTGGGTAGTTTAACCTGAAATGAATAAACATACATCCTAAGATTTTAATTTCACATACAAGGTTACACATTCAAGCATCCATGTACAAAAATATAATTAATTATTTTCTTCATTAGACATAGAAGATAAGCATTTTATCTGCTTTCATATGGTAATACATGTTATTATTCGGTTCTCCCTTGTATTTTGACATATATATGATGCTGAGTAGCCATTATATTATAACAGAAAAGAGAAAACACTGTGGCAAGATGAGGGAAGAGAACAGAAATGCGATAAGCTGTAAGGTCTGTACTACTGATATGGGTTTTGGTAGTAGTGTTAGTCAGGGTGGTAGAAATGTAAAGACTAAGTTAACTAGGAGCAGATCAGCCAGGATGGAAATGTTAAGGTCAAGTTAGTCAAGATTTGAGCATGAGTATAGCCATGTCTTATTTAGATGTTGTTTTAGGGAGGATTTGATGGCTTCCAAGTTAGTAATTGTTCTTGTGGATAGGGGGAGAGAGTTCCGGACTTTAATTACAGAATAAGAAAACCAACTTTGTCCTGGTACTTTTGAAGGATTGGGAATAGCTAGGAGTTTTTTGTCTTCAGATCTTAAGGTTCTGTTGGGGGTGTAAGGATTCACTATACTCAGGCCTGGGCATGCTGAAGGTTCATAAATGATGTTGTGTAAGGTTAAGAGCTGGACAAAATGGAGGTGGTTAGGGAATTCAAGAAATTGTAACATATGTAATACTCTACAGTGATGTGTGTTGGTCTTTGAATTAGTGGCAAACCTGACCACTTTTTTGTAGCAGTATTCTGTTTTGGATATGACAGTGCACTGTAGATTAGTGAGAATTGTGGCACCATATAAGTAGGGAGGGTAAGAGGAAGCTTTTGGTGAGAGTGACTTTGTTTGATGTATTCAGGAAGAATTTGTTTCTGTAGAGGATGCCTAGTTTATGGTGGGTTTTCTTATGGTTATGTTGGATGTGGATATCAAATTTAAGTTGATTGTCGATGATGACTCCTAGCAATTTAATGTGGATGACTATTTCAGTAACAATGTTGTCTGAAGAGCAGATTTTGAACTGATTTATATCAAGAGAGTGATTTTTCTGGCATAAAGAGAAGTTGTTTTTTTTTTTGTTTAGTTCTGTTTTTTTACAGAGTTAAGGAAGAGTTGAGAGTTAGTGAACCAGATATCAGTGGAGGTAAAGGTTTGTTGTGTGATGAAGTGCAGTTGAGAAATTGTGGGAGAGGTGCAGATGATAGTAGTGTTACTAGGGATGAGGAAGTGCACAGGTTGTTTGTAAAACTATTAAAGAGTAACAGACCAAGGATGGAACACTGTGGGGCTCCAGTGGGGTTGTTAAGAAAGGGAGAGATGGCATTTAACCTTTTTACAGTTTGTTTACAACTGTTTAGGTAGCTATGAAACCACTGTATGAAGGTAGGTGTAAGTGCTAATATGGAGAACCTAGCCAGGAGTATTGTGTGAGAGACTGTGTTGAAAGCTTTTGATAGGTCAAGAAATAATGCTGATGCAAAGTTACTTGCATCTCTAGCCCTATTTACAGTGTCAGTGAAGAAGATGAGGGCTGTGGAAGTGCTGTGGCCAGGACAGAATCCATGTTGGGTATGGAGAAGTAAGCTATTTTGCAGAAAGTATTGCATAAGTTGATAGAATGGCTATAGGTCTGAAGTTAGTTCAATATGAATAATATGTAACATTTTCCAGATGTTTGGAACTGTGGATTCAGATTTGGATCTGCTGGTAAGAATGCTGATGGGGTAAGCAATGGAGTCATCAGCTAATTTAAGGTACTCTGGTGGGAGGTTATCTGCTGAGGCAGACCAAGGTTTAAGTTTTCGCAACATTTTTATGAGATTTCTAGGGATGGGTTAAAAAGCGAAATTGGCTAGAATGGGGATTTAGGTGGTTATAGTGGTGAAGGTGAGGGAGTGAGAATGAGGCAGGATTAATGGTAGTTGTGGAAGTAGAGGAGTTGGAGCTGAGGTTGGGGAAATTTGACATCAGGGAAGCTATATATTGTATAGTGATTGTGGAAGTCATTTGCTATTTGTAAAGGTGGGGCATCAGGGGAAGGGCAGTGTTAAATCTTGGTCCCAGGATTGAGTAGGGATGAGATGGAGGGCCATAAATTTTATGGTTAGATCTATGCTTGTGTTGAATGTGGGTGTAATATAATTATTTCTCTTTGTTCACTTGCTTCTTTCCTTGGTTTTGGAGTTGTCTAAATACTAGTAGATTTTCTTCATTTTTATTTTATTTTCAGTGATCCCAGGCTATGTCTCTTTTGTCATGAAATTTTTACATGCTTTGGTTAACCAAGGAGCAGGATTGTTTTTGATTCTTTTTGTGCATATTGAAGCAAGGGTATTAAGTATACTTAGAAAAGTAGTGTTGAAATGCTGCACTGCTGCTTCTATAGGGAGATGTTTCAGAACTGGCCAATTTATATTCATCAATAGTTCATGGAATGTATCTTGAGAAAAGTTAGTTAGATTATGAACAGCATTCTGAGTGTGTTTAAGGTAGGTGAGTGGTGGTTCTGAGGGCATACGTGGGTAGGTGATCACTTAGGGTATTAGGAAGTGTACCTGTGCTGGTAAAATCAGTAGAATGGGATGCAAGAATCCATTCAAGAGTGGATTTTTGGGTATAGTCTTTATTGGATTGAGTAGGACAATTGATGTTTTGAGAAAAAAACATAGCAGTTAATACTATTTGTTGGTATTTGAGAAGACAGTGTTTGCCAGTCAATGTTGACATCACCTAAAATGACTGTCTCATGGTTAATTGTTTGCAAGATCCAAGAAAGCATGCCTTTGAGTATGTGCATGTTTTGTTCGGAGGGAATATCTAGTACAATGACACACATAAATTTTGTCCTATTAAGATTTAGAAAGGATATAAGTATCTCTGTTTTAGTGAATGTGGGGATGCTGTAAGTAAAAGGCATGATATTAAAGTTGTCAAGTAAAATATGGCTACTCCTCCACCTTTCTTATGGGTTTCATCAAGTCTTGTTATGTTACAGTTAGGGGGTAAAATTTCTGAATCTTTTATATTAGAATTTAGCAAAGTTTCAGTTAAGGCTAGGATAACTATTTTGTACTGGCAAGCCAGGCATGGACGGGGGCAATTTGGCTGCATATGTTTATGGTTTATTGTCATTATATTTAGTTTTTTATGAATTCTTCTAGGGTGTAGGTTAGTGCAAGGACCTGGATTTGGGTGGATGTCTCCACATTACTGTAATATGGAAATAAGGTAGAAGCATAGTGTATTATATTTTTTTTGTAGCAGTACTTGTTACTGGTTTAAGGTATGGTTTGGTATGTGGAGTGGTAAGAAATTTAGGAGCCAAGTAGTAGGTTAAGATATAGTGAAATAACTATAGGGAAATATTAGAGGAACTGCCGGGCTGGGATAGATATGGTGAGGTGGAGGTAACTGAGGGGGAATAATTTGTTGGAGTTTGAGCTGACAGTGTTGTAGCATGCATGTGGAGTATTATTAAAGTGGAGAGACAGGACATTAGAAGCATTATTAGTTGATATAATATGTTTGTGAGGGCTTGGTGGTAGTATAGAGGTATGTTTTGGTCTTAGAGGGAGATATAGTGTTACTAGGCTGGGTGGATGTAAGGGTATGGGGTTAGGGAGACAGAGGGAGGGATTAAGTAGCTGAATTTAATAATAGGACTAATTAGTAGCATATCCTGATTGGGGTTTTAATAGTTGGGTGGAGTTCTGTGTGCATATGTTTAGAAGTATTAGGGTGGGAGGGAATTAGGGGTAGGGTAGATGAATGGAGTTGTGAGGGCAGAATTGACCAGACTGACCCATAACAGTGGGGGAAGGAAAGGAAAAACAATCAGAAATAGCTTTAAGTACATATGTATGTGCCAAAGAAAATGCTGATTCTGATTAAGCATTGTTGTAATTATTTATTTATTTGCATGCTTTTGTTTTTATAAAAATATAAGCTTAGTTTATTAGGAAACTTTTCCAGTTTGTGGCATGGAATAATAGTAGAGACAGTAATAGTAAAATAGGTTTAGCCAATTGTGATAAATAGTGTCAAAAAAGGTTATAAAGAAGCCATACTACTATCAGTGGCAGGGGGGGGGGTCTTCAAGCTGCGTGCTTGCCAGAGAGCAGGCCAGTACTTTAATTTACAGATAAAAAGTTAAATGCTTCATTATAATCAGACCAAGCAGGAAAATAGAGTACCCCTACTTATAGTGGTCCAATTCTGTAGGCTACAAAATGTAGTTGATTTAAAATATCCTCGACCAATTTTCCATGGGGTGCTGCTTTGGTCAAGTGGAGACTGTAATGCAGCACTACTTAGTTTAAAGAGTTAATGTGGTTCTTTTTTTTTTTTTTTTTTTTTTTTTTTTTTTGTTAACTAGTTTCCTTGGGTGTAATTATAAAGGGCAGTAGACCCTACTTATAGTGGTTCAATTCTGTAGGCTACTTAACATAGTTGATTTAAAAGTAACATCAGACCACTTTTCTATGGGGTGTTGCTTTGACCAAGTGGAGATTGTAATGCAGCATCATTTAGCTTAAAGAGTCCATGCAATTCTTTATGTTTTTTGTTAAATAGTTTACTCAGTTGCAATTATAAAGGGCAGTAGACCCTACTTATAGTGGTTCAGTTCTGTAGGTTATGTGACTCAGTTGATTTAAATTCACCCTCAGGCCACTGTTCCATGGGGTGATACTATGCCCAAGTGGAGATTTATTATTTATTTATTCAGTAATATTTATAGTGTACATAATATTGAACATTGTAGATGAATATCTGTTTTCCAACATATGCAACATAATTTCACACATCCACTACATTTGTGCATCACTGACACCTATAGTATCTAAGCCACTGATGACTATGCATTTTGATGACTATGCATTTCTAAGTCATCCATAATACTTTGGCAATCTCACCTAGTCTACCTGTGTATGTGTGAGTAGTAACTCATAAATAACTTTGTTAATCCATTCCTCTTAAGAAAGTGAACATTCTTATTACAGTCCTGTTTGTTTAACACAAGAGGAATGCGTGTCTGACTGGCTACAGAAACCTTTTAATTTATAATATTTAATGATAGCTGGTATTTGTGTGGATTATGATGGCCTATAGTATTTATGTGTCTGATATTTCCATATTCATGGATACACGAATGCAGTACTAGATTTTGATGAGAAGAAATGTGTGCTGACTGTGAGATAAGCCTGTAAAGAAACAGCCCAGCATGTATATATTTTGGCAAGGTGTGAGTTCAAATCCTCATGGGGAAAGCTCTCATTATATTCTTATCATTGTGTCTTTCATACATTATCAAAAATACTGCTCTACATACCTCTTTATTGATATTAGCAGTTATTTTGAGCATACATATGAATGACTCAATTCTTTGTTAGATTTCTATGAATATCTCTGTAATCCATAATGTTCTGCCAAAAGCACATCTTTTACTACAGTGTTATGTGTAAAGTTTGGAACAGACTGGTATATTTATGCCAAAAAGTTTTGTGGATTTTGCTAAGATTTGCAAAATTAATTTCATGTATAACTGTCTCATCTTTTTATTAAAGTGACTTCAACAACCTTTTCTTCCTTATATTTGGAGTGAGTCAAATGGTCAGACATACAGTTGGAATGCAGAACAAGGAGATCACTGATATCATATATGAATTTGATTTATGATGTGTACTTTGCCAGTGAATATTGATACATGTGTTATGTCATCCCACATAAAATATGTTACTGCGTCCATGATGTACAGCACATTGTAGCCATCTGTTAACAGCAGCTATGTGTTACATGACAGTGTTACACTCTCTGAGGAATGAAAACTTTCATTTGTGGTTTTCACTGGTGACCACTGTGCTGACATGCATTCATGCTTGCAACTTATTTTTATAAATGCTCAGCACGTTGTCCTTTTTGCAAAGCCTAAGGCAATTTATCCATACTACCACCCCATCTCTGCACATTCATAACTCTAAATTCTTTTACTACATTCCCAACATACCTTCTCAGGCAAGATGGATTAACTAGGCAGTTATGCGCCAGGGTTAGAGTGTGAGTGTACTTTAGAGTTGCAGGTTTGAATCTCAAGCACTCCAATGTCTGTTCAGTTCTGTTCCAAGATGTAATGAAACTATGTGTGCAACATTGCAAAAGGTGTACGCTGATTCTGAGATGTTCTTCAACATAAAATGCTGGGAACCTGATTTGAGTAAGGCATAAAACTGTTATTTGAAAATTACATCATTCTTTCTTGCTATTTTCTTTTGGCAGGTGATAAGGACAGTATTAACATCCATGCCCTGTGCATTGAGAGGATGCACAGGCTGGAGGAGCAGAGGAGGGAGAGATACATGCTGATTCATTTGTCTGTCTTTGTAAATAAAATAAATCTGACCATTGTTACAGGCTCATATTTTTGACATTACCATGTATAGGATTTATAATGCAGGAATACCAATCATGCATCATTAAGGTAATTGACTTAAGTATGACTCATTGCATGCACAGACACAAAGAATGCATTCAACATTCACACACAAAAATGTTCAGGGCACACATGCAAGGGAAAAACTTGGAAATACTGATATTCTGTAAGACAGTCAGCTGGGCAATTTACTGAGGCATACAACAGCAGATCCCAATGCCACTGTTATGTTGTCATTTTCCTACTATTGTCATGTGAATGTTGCATGACACAGTGTCATGGTATGATTCACTTCAAATGTCAGGATAGGTTAAGTGTGCTGGATTTGTGTATGCTTGTACTGCTTAATGTTAGCCATAAACAACTGTTCTGGTCTGGTCATGATTTCCACTGATAAGCTCTGTTATGAATGCTGTGATGACCCACCACTGGACCAGTAATCAAGGTGCCTCAATCCTCACCACTGGCAACAGTGGAGGACGTTCACTGAGAGAATGACAAGTACACACACTATTTCCAGATGCAGCTCTCTGCATCAAGTGTAGTTTCCCTTAAGAGCACACAGGATTCCACCTGCCTTCTATGCAAATACTTAGCACCAGGGCCTGCCTATCATACTATGGTTTCATTATGTTAACATGATACAGTTTGTGCCCCTGCCTCCTGACTAGTAGTTCTACACTGTAGTTAACATCACTGACCTTCTTTACCATTTTGGAGGGTCCCTCTCAAGCTGTCTGCAGCTTGTTGTGTCTGACAGGAATGAGAACCATTACCTGCTGCCCCACAGCATACTCTCTAGCTTGAGCCTTCCTGTCATACCAGAGCTTTTTCTGCTGTTGGACTTCTGCCAGGTTCTGGTGGGTCAAGTCCATGAGTTCCCTGAATGCTGTCCTGATGTTTAGGACATATGCCACAATAGACTCCTTGTGAGATTCACACTCACCCACCCACTCATTGTGAATCAGTTCTAGAGGTCCCCTCACCCTATGCCCATAAAGCAACTCAAAGGATGAAAAAGCAGTGGGTTCCTGGGCCACCTGTCTGTAATCAAACAACAGATGGGACAAATATTTGTCCTACTGCCTCTTAAACTGGTCTGCAAATGCCTGTAGCATGGACTTTAGTGTAGAGTTTAACCTCTTCACAAGACCGTTAGTCTGGGGTGGTAGGGTGTGGTCTTTAGGTGCTTCACCACATAGAGTTCCCACAGACAAGCCAGCAGGTCTAAGGTGAAAGTGACAACTCTGTCAGTCAGTATTTCTTTTGGGAAAAATACCCTGCTGAAAATCTCTAACAGAGTATTCACCACTTTTCTGCCTTGATGCAGGACAGAGCCACTACCAAAGGGTATCTGGTACCATAATCTACTACCACTAGGACATACTCTTTCCCTGTGGAACTTGGGATACTCAGAGGCCCCAAAATATCCATAACTACCCTCTGAAACAGCTCCTCAATCACAGGCAAAGGCATCAAAGGAGCTTTCTTCTTGTCTCCTGCCTTGCCTACTTTTTGGCACTGCTCACAAGTCCTGCAGTTCCCTGTTACATCCCTGGAAATCTCAGGCCAATAAAAGTTCTGCATAATGTGTCTCTTTGTACACTTTATGCCTATATGGCCTGCAAAGGGAGTAGCATGGTCTATGGCTAGAAGTGTCAGATAGTAGGCTCTGGGCACTACCAACTGCTGTATTACCTCACCTTCTAGCCCTCCCTCAGGGGTCCACTCCCTATACAGTAACCCTTTGTCCAAGTATATAGATTCCCCTTTTCCTTGACTATCAGGTGCCTCCCTGGCTACCTCCCTCAATCCTTGTAATGTATGGTCTAAGAGCTGAGCCTGTCTCAACTATCTCTTTGTAACCCTTAAAAACAAAAACAGCCAAGCGGCTGTAAAGACTGCAACTCCGGTTTTATTATAAAAACAGTGAAAATTCTTAAACTGCTTTTCGTCTGTTCATACACAGACTTCTTCAGAAGATACAATAACATTGAACAAACCTTATTTAAATAGTCAACAGCTGAAAAAGTGCGGGAAAATTAACTAAAGTCAATTAATTAAACAACATGTACTTAAAGTAGAACCTTGATCTTTGTTTAATGGTACAATACTCTAACTTAGACCATGCACTATATATACACACTAACCTAAAACAGTACATTAAATACAACCAAAATAAATGACATTACTCTCGAAATAAGCAAAATATAAATGCACTCTTGTTTATAATGTTTTAAAATTCACATCTATCTTTACTAGCTTTTAAGCTTTAATATGCTCATGATTGAGCATGATTCATTCAGACCTGGAAAGCTAAATGCATTTAGTTTTAGCTGCCACATTAGTTCCAATTCTTCAAGTTTGAATGAAGCCGGGCCACCTCTAATGTCATTCACAAACTGTTCTATAACCATGAATTTGAACTGATGTTGAGGATTCAGATGGGCATGTTTTGCCAATGCATTATCAATTTTGTTATGGTTTATGGCATAAATATGCTCATAAATTCTCTCACGGAACCTACGTTCCATTTTACCCACATAAAATGCTGGGCACACTACACATCTAGCTAAGTAAACAATAAACTTGATGTTACAATTAAATTTAGATTTCACCTTGTATTTATGTCCATCAATTTCAAAAAAGTTAGTGACGTCTATGAATTTACAATAATTACAACTTTCACACTTGAATGTGCCCGTAATTCTAGGCATTTTAATTGACGTCTTTCCAGGAGTGCTTTTAAATTACTCCCTCTCTTAAATACTATTGATGGTCTAGTGCCGAGCCGTTCAAACAGTTCATGGTTAGTTCTAAATACATCCCAGTTCTTATGTAATGTTCTAACAATATAACTACTTTGGACATTGAAAGTTGTTATGAAACTACATTTGAAATTCTGTTCTCTCCGAGATAAGTGCTCAGTGAGTGAATCTATTGGTTCTATCTCCAAAGAAGTTACACTAGTGTTAGATGGTAATTTAACTGATAACATAGGTTTCAGTGAAGATAATTCTCTTTTACGAGTAACCTCATCTATCAGAGACTCTAATAGGTCTTCTGGTTAGCCTCGATGCATGAACATACTTTTCAAAAAGTCACATTCCTCAAAGAAGTCCGTGTTCAAAGTCGAGATGCGGGAAGCTCTCACCAACTGACCTTTGACTACGGACCTCTTTTGATGGAAGGGGTGGCAACTTGAAAAATTCAAAAAGGAATTGGAGTAGGTTGCTTTTTGAAAAATTTTTGCTGTATAAGATCTTAACTCATTGTTTTTAACTAACCAGATGTCCAAGTAAGAAATGACATCAGTATTAAAACTATGTGTGAACTGTAAAATGTCTGTTGAAAAATTTAACCTTTGAACTAATTCAATAGCTTTAACTTCATCTCCCTTAAATAATACAACTATGCCGTCTAAAAACCTAGTGTAATATAAAATACTTTCTGATAAAGACGCATCATTGAATATGAAATTGATTTCCCAGTGGGCCATAACTAAATTGGCCACACTAGCTCTGCAAGGGGACCCCATTGCCAATCCTACTTTCTGCAAGAAAAAGTTATGAAACATGAAATAATTGTTCATTAAAATGAGGTCCAACAGTTCAGTAATCAAGGCTATATCCCTATTTGGTGCTCCATGTTTGCGCATTAATGCTGCTACCCACTCAATACTAACAGTATGGGGAATGCATGTATATAAATCCCTGACATCAATTGTTAAAACATTCGAGTCACATCTGTATTCTATATCATTTATGCTAGACAAAAAAGACCAAGAGTCCTTACATATTTGTCTTTCTAGGTATCCATCCCTATTTGGAATCCCTAAAATACACAAAGATTTAAATAACCCACCTATGAGACCATTAGTTGACAGTAGAGGTTCTCCTACATATGCATGTTCAAAAGTCATTGACACTATGTTACAAAAGTTTGTTGTGCTAGAAAAACAAATATGTCAGGGATTTATATACATGCATTCCCCATACTGTTAGTATTGAGTGGGTAGCAGCATTAAGGCGTAAACATGGAGCACCAAATAGGGATATAGCCTTGATTACTGAACTGTTGAACCTCATTTTAATGAACAATTATTTCATGTTTGATAACAACTTTTTCTTACAGAAAGTAGGATTGGCAATGGGGTCCTCTTGCGGAGCTAGTGTGGCCAATTTAGTTATGGCCCACTGGGAAACCAATTTCATATTCAATGATGCGTCTTTATCAGAAAGTATTTTATATTAGACTAGGTTTTTAGACGGCATATTTGTATTATTTAAGGGAGATGAAGTTAAAGCTATCGAATTAGTTCAAAGGTTAAATTCTTCAACAGACTTTTTACAGTTCACGCATAGTTTTAATACTGATGTCATTTCTTACTTGGACATCTGGTTAGTTAAAAATAATGAGTTAAGATCTTATACAGCAAAAATTTTTCAAAAAGTAACCTACTCCAATTCCTTTTTGCATTTTTCAAGTTGCCACTCCTTCCATCAAAAGAGGTCCGTAGTCAAAGGTCAGTTGCTGAGAGCTTCCCGCATCTCGACTTTGAACACGGACTTCTTTGAGGAATGTGACTTTTTGAAAAGTATGTTCATGCATCGAGGCTACCCAGAAGACCTATTAGAGTCTCTGATAGATGAGGTTACTCGTAAAAGAGAATTATCTTCACTGAAACCTATGTTATCAGTTAAATTACCATCTAACACTAGTGTAACTTCTTTGGAGATAGAACCAATAGATTCACTCACTGAGCACTTATCTTGGAGAGAACAGAATTTCAAATGTAGTTTCATAACAACTTTCAATGTCCAAAGTAGTTATATTGTTAGAACATTACATAAGAACTGGGATGTATTTAGAACTAACCATGAACTGTTTGAACGGCTCAACACTAGACTATCAATAGTATTTAACAGAGGGAGTAATTTAAAAGCACTCCTGGAAAGACGTCAATTAAAGATGCCTAGAATTACGGGCACATTCAAGTGTGAAAGTTGTAATTATTGTAAATTCATAGACGTCACTAACATTTTTGAAATTGATGGACATAAATACAAGGTGAAATCTAAATTTAATTGTAACACCGAGTTTATTGTTTACTTAGCTAGATGTGTAGTGTGCCCAGCATTTTATGTGGGTAAAACGGAATGTAGGTTCCGTGAGAGAATTTATGAGCATATTTATGCCATAAACCATAACAAAATTGACAATGCGTTGGCAAAACATGCCCATCTGAATCCTCAACATCAGTTCAAATTCATGGTTATAGAACAGTTTGTGAAAGACATTAGAGGTGGCCCGGCTTCATTCAAATTTGAAGAATTAGAACTAATGTGGCAGCTAAAACTAAATGCATTTAACTTTCCAGGTCTGAATGAATCATGCTCAATCATGAGCATATTAAAGCTTAAAAGCTTGCAAAGATAGATGTTTATTTTAAAACATTATACACAAGAGTGCATTTATATTTTGTTTATTTCGAGAGTAATGTCATTTATTTGGTTGTATTTAATGTACTGTTTTAGGTTAGTGTGTATATATAGTGCATGGTCTAAGTTAGAGTATTGTACCTTTAAACAAAGATCAAGGTTCTAGTTTAAGTATATGTGGTTTAATTCATTGACTTTAGTTAACTCTCCCGCACTTTTTCAGCTGTTGACTATTTAAATAAGGTTTGCTCAATGTTATTGTATCTTCTGAAGAATTCTGTGTATGAACAGATGAAAATCGCTTTAAGAATTTTCACTGTTTTTATAATAAAACCGGAGTTGCAGTCTTTACAGCCACTTGGCCATTTTTGTTTTTAATAGTTTATTTTGCTCTAGTGTTTAATCTTTGTAACCCTTCCCAGCTCCCCTTCCACAGGAAGTCTAGTATCCTCTGACAGCGGTGCCTCCCTGTCAGCCTGGGTACTACTACTCACATCTGCCCTTGCAGTAAATCTGTCCAAGGAAACATCAGTACCCACAAGCAACCATGGCTCACCTTCAGTCTCACTGATACAGGGTAGCTCCCTCCCTGAGGTAGCCACCTCAGCAGTCCTGGCTTCAAGTGTGTGGTCTGTCTGGATAACCCCCCAGGCTACCAGACCCACATGCCTGTTTCCAAGCCTGACTGCATATCACTGCATGCACACAAGGTACTGCATTATCAAAATCATTCAATATCAGGACATATGCAGGGTTATCCTCAAGCACACCTACTTGCTTGCTTCAATTTCCACCCTCCCAGTCAAGGTGAACCTTAGCTAAAGATATTTGTAATGGGTTCCCTCCTAAAGCTCTGACTGGAGTAGACTGCCCAAACAAGTAGTGTTCCTTTTTAACCATTGCAGGCTCCACAATGGTTAGGTCAGAGGCTGGGTCTCTCTTATCAGTGGTCTGTTTCCTATATACTATGATAGGATATAACCTCTTGTGGCAGTTTAGTACCCTTGTTGTCTCCAAACAACTTACACTGGCATTTTGTCATTCCAATTACTGGCTCCCCTACCTTTTGTTTCCAACCTTGCCTCCATGGAAATCTATATGCTACATGGCCCCACTGGTTACATTTAAAACATTTACCCCTTGATCCTGGCCAAGTACCTGAACTAGTGGCTTTCCCTGTTACTGACAGACTCTGTTGGGGCAGTTTAGGCTGCCCATTATGGGTCCCTCATGTGTGGGTCTATATCATTAAATCGAATAGGAAGAATGTTAAATGCTCTAATGAGCGAAACTGCCGAAACTCGAGGGTCTGTTATTGAGGTTTTAGGAAAGTGTAGAGTGGAATATTTGCCCTTTCCTCACTGTAATGCGATCTCAGAGTTGGAATATATATTTAGTGGAGGGTGTGGGGGAGCAGCCCCCCACAATAAGGACTTCGAGTTTTGGCAGTTTCGCTCATTACAGCGTTCGACATTCTTCCTATTCGATTTTATAATATAGGCCCTCATGTGCAGTACTGGGTATCCCTTTCCTGTGCAGTGATGCCCTGCTTGCTAGGTATAGGTTTCCTTTTTCCCCAACTCATCTGGGCTGTTACATTTTCTGTCTGCCAACCAGATTCTCATGTCCTCAGGCAAAGTTTTAAGGGCTTGTTCCCTCACCAAAAGGTCTGCCAGCCTTTCAAAAGTGGTGACATGATACCCACTCACCCACCTATGAAAATAAGTGCTTAACTCAGCAACATAACCACACACACTTTCATCTGCTTTGCGTCTATGATCAGGAAACTTTTTTCTATAAGCTTTATGTGTTAATTTAAAACAGTCTAATAAACAATTTTTACTGTAGTATAATTTAAGCAATCAGTATCAGACAATTTAGAAATAGCAGTTACAGCTTTACCATGGAGCAAGGGGGTTAGGAACCATACCCATAGCCTTTTGTCAACATTATACTGTTTACAAACCCTTTCAAACATACGGATAAAACTATCAAAATTATCACCCTCTGTAAATTGTGGAAGAAATTTACTGACCTTTATTGCTTCTAGGGTTTGGTTATTCCATTTCCTGTTACCTCTATGACCTTGGCAAAGAGTCAGGATCTCCTTTTCATGTTGCCTCTGCCTCTCATTTTCTTCAGCTTCCAGACATCTCAGTCTCTCTGCTGATTGTAATTCCATTTGTTTCTTCTGCTGCAGTCTCTCTGCTGGTTCTAGTTCCAAACATTTGGCCTCCAGTTCAAGTCTCTTTAACTCCAGATGGATTTTTAAGTCCTCTGAGACAAAGCTGAATTGTCCATTTTCTGAGAGTTGTACATCCCCAAGGCCAGTCTGGTTGTCTTCCTGGTTGTTGGTCTGTGATGCAGCTGTGGTTAAGGCTGCAATCATTTCTCATTTATTCAGGTTGGCATGCTGCAGTCCTTTGCCTTGGCACATCTCAGCCAACTTATTTCTTGTCAACTTGCCATAATCCTTCATTGACATCCTTGCCTACTCTCCCTGACTAAATAAGCTGATAAAAAAAGAAATAAAACTATTGTGATATGAAACTCTGAATGTCTGCCATGTGACTGCTTGAGAGTACAAACACCTTCTTTAGTGACCACTGTTTACAGCCTACAGGAGTTTAATATCCACACCACTGAATCCCAGTATATGATGTTGTGATCTCATCATTGTTCACCAAATGTGATGGCCCTCCAATGGACCAGTAATCAAGGATCCTCAATCCTCACCACTGGCAACAGTGGGGGAATGTTTATTGAGAGGATGACAAGTACACACACAGTATTTCCTGATGCAGTTCTCTGCATCAAGTGCAATTTATCTTAAGAACACACAGAGATGACAATCAGTCAGGGGCTGGTTTCAACCTTTTCCTCCAGATCCCCAGTAAAACTCCCCACTGATACAGCTATAGAGTTGATATCTCAGCTGTGTGACCAAGCCAAGACCTCCAGCACCCTCTCTGTCCAACCAGTGCTTTGTGTCCCTGCTCAAGTAGCTGGCACACACTCTTTCAGGTTTGATTTACACACACACACACACACACACACACACACACACACACACACACACACACACACACACCCACACACACACACACACACACACACACACACACACACACACACACACACACAAACACACACCTGGGAAAGGCTGGCACAGGTTAACTAGCTATGCCCCCTTGTGCTCAGAGTATAAGGTAGTTTCCACTTCCACCAGTCACTCCTTATCAGCGACTTTAAGGCCCTTATCAAAAGGTGTCTAATCTTACTGTGTAATATTAATACCAATACAAAGGTAGTTTGACCAACAGCAAAACTATTAGGAGTGGCCCACATAGTGTCACCAGATAAATATGCAAGTACTCTCAAAACATAAATATTGCTACACAGACCAACCACAATGAAAGGTTTAAATATATTTAATAATACATAATAAAACACCAAGACAATTCTAAGTATATATTCACAGTGACATCTGAGTTCAAAACCACAGGAAATATTTAAAATAACATTACAGTACTGGCTCAGACAAATAAATAAAGACATCTAAATTAAGCTTTACTATATTCCTGACTGTATCTAAGAGAATTATACTACTCCCTAGAAACTTACTTCATTAGAGCAAGGCAGATGTGTGGGGAATGGGTCTTCTTGTTTTCAGGTCCAAGAAAAACACAGAATGCACTGTCTCACTCATAGACTTCTCAAATTAATATCTAAAATATTATTGCTGGGAGAGCTTGCAGAATGAAATAATTTCTGGTCATCTGACTTCAAGTTCCCAGGCCAAAACCCCCATTGCTAGAAGATGGTGGAATTTAGCATCCACCTGTAAAAATATACAGACAAGGGCTTTTGCTCAGATCTTTGGCAGATGCTGGAAGTTATAAAACAATTGCATTCCGTCATGCTTCAAAAGTAGCAATTAGTTCACTCAAGGACAATACAGAAAGCTTCCTAGTACAGAGTTCGTGTTTAGAGCTGAATTGAAAACTTGAGATACAGCCTCTTTATTGTGTAGCCTATAATGCAATTTAATTTTCGTTATTTTTCTAAAGTTAGCTGGAGTGAGGTTAACCCTGCAGTTTCCTCTGTTAAGCATGTACATTTAAACAGTTATAATAGTGCAGGTACATGTCTGTTCTCTTCCAGTATGGCACACTGTAGTTACACCTCAAACACAGCATTCTACAAATACCTTTTCAACACACACACACACATCTGTGCAGTTTGATATACACATGGCATAGAGTTCTAATACATTTGTAACACAAGCATCTTGTATAAATCATTTCTATATTCACCAATGACATATAATTATTTACAAAATTCCAGTTAGCTGTCCTGGCAGTATCTCCTTTCATCACACATGCTATGGCACAGCCTTCAGTAAGCTGCTCACATTGTGTGATGAAACTAGTGTCCCTGACATGTTTCAGAATTGAAAATGTCCATAAGTATAGATAATAGAACATAGGGAAGGCGTTGTGTGCACGAGGAGCCATCCACTAGCAACAGATCTGTTAATTATAATTATGCTACATAATAATGTTTGGGTCATTTCATTTGAAATTGTGTTTTAAATGAGACCTGCAATGTATGCTAATATACCTTCATTTTCATATTCTGATATGCAGACCTCCTATGTCAATGGGAATACTTAAAATCTGTTAGATTGCAGATATGCACATTAGGTACAGTTTAATGTCAACTATGATTTTCAGAGGAATGTGCAGCCTGATATACATTTGTTTTTTATTGTTATGGTTTTGATTACTAACATATATTGCATATGGTGGTACAGTTAACTATGGTCATAACGTACTGTAAGGTTTCATGATGACTATTTTCTGCCTGTTCATTGTGCCACAGTGGATGTGTTATGCAAACAGGTAGTATTAGGTATGCATATGTCATTTCTGTCTTGTGTTGTGATACCTCTGACAGCATGAGACCTGTGGATGATCACCCATCAGATGTTGGCAACTAGCATATGCCAGGCCACTGCCAGAGTCCTCTGATGATGACAACCATGACAGAGATGATGATGATGATGTGGAAGCTGGACCTACATGTGCCATCATCCCTGCTATACTCTGGAAGAGACAATACCAGAAACAAAAACAAGATGATTACTGGCAGTGGATCCAGGAGGTGGTGACGGAAGTGTTTTGTACACAGATGATGGACATGATGGGAAATTTCTTTCAGGCCATAGCACGGACTATGTGTCCCCCGGATTTACTAATCTTCCATGCAGGACTAATGTAGTCCTGCATGGAAGCAGAAGTTTAGGAGGAGGATGGTGGCGTGCCATGCATATTAATGAAGGCACGCTGCCTGACCTCCTAATCCTACACGGAGCATGGGCGAGTGCAGGGGGCGTGTCTGAGAGCAGAGCTATCAGAATGAACATGACCCTGCAAAGTAGAACAGCAGAAACTGTAAATAAAGGAGCAAGACCGCTCATAGGTGTCAGCATATCCCAAAAGCAGTCCCCCATGTGTTCAACAGCAACAGGACATAACAACAAAAAGAGGGAAACTCCTCCATTTTTTTTAAAAACCTCGAGTACAGCTAACCGTAGGTGCGCGGGTGTGCCCATCGCTTAGCTATGGTTAAAGCAGCTGAAAAGGCTGAAGAGGATAACAAGGAATATATATGCAAATGACGCAGCACAGCAATAGTGTAGCGGTTAGAGCATCTGCCTAACGAGCAGGCATTCCTGGTTCGAGTCCCACTGCAGCACATATCATTTTCCATATGAAATCTGTATATGAACATATTTTCACATCTTTTTGCTGTCTAACCTACTAAATAACATTTAAATGTGAACTGGAGTACTGCATTAAATGCACATGTGAAGTGTCGGTGTCATAATGAATAAGGTACTAGTAAGCAGTTTTAAGCAAAAATAAGCAGTGGTAAACATATATAAGCACTAGTAAGTGTGTTTAAGTGCATTTGCGTGGGGGTAAGCATTGCCTACACAGATTAAGCTAACTGAGTGTAAGAAACCATAACCGGAGGTTAGCAGTGCTTATCTTCGCTCAAACCCGTGCAAACCTGCTTACAACTGCTTTAAAGTGCCTTAATCACTCTGTACTCAACGGTGCATTTTCTGCCCAGCAACAAAATAAACTGCCTCTGCAAGGTTCGAACTCTGGACCCTGTACACCATAGTCACAGTAGTTAGCCATTAAGCCATCATAGTAATACATATGAATGACATATCAGCAAATTAATCCTCATCACAGGAAAATCAAACCAAACGTGAACTGAATCTATGTACAATGTAAAGTTGTATAACCTGCTACATAACATAAATATGTGAACTGGAGTACTGCAGTAAGCATAAATGTGAGGTTTTATTGTAATAAAGTGTAGAAGTAGTAGAAGTGTAGAATCATGAATACCAAATACATATAGCAGGTGTGCCCATAGCTTAGCCTTTTCAAACCCAGCCAATCACGGAAAAGTGCAGGTAATTGGCCGTATTTAAACCACACAGGTGGGAATATGTTCCATAACTGGTTGTAGCTTCCTACTGCAGGCAGAATGGCTGGTGTGGGTGAAGGTACTCATTTTAGAGCACAGTGCTGGAGCATCCAGGAGTCAAAAATCATGGTATGGCTCCTGGTAAAACACCATGAGGAGAGACTACTGCAGGGCCAGTACCAGGGCTCGCAGTATAAAATGGAAGCCTGGAACAGTCTCGCCAGTGACCTCACCAGTGCCACAGGTATCCCCGGACTGGTGAGTAGGTCAGGCACCACCATGCTGACCTGAAGCAGTGAAAGGGGAATGTACTGGAACAGTGGATCCAGGAGTCTCGGCAGATGGCTAATGTCCCAGTACTAAGTACTCATTCTACTAAGTAGTTAAGAATTGCCTAGCTTGTGTATACTATGGATAGGTATGGCTAAATATCACTGTATTTCTCCAACAGCTGCAGATGAGTGGGCTGTGAACCAGCAATCCCATGATGCTAGGTTGAAAAGGCTGCATCGTGAAGCAGGTTAGTAATTAGTCTGCATGTACTGTCATAACAAATAAATATAAGAGCCTTAGAAAGTGTTGTACCAGTAGAAATAAATGTATAATAATCTGTGAATAAAGGTATAACCCCTGGAGTGCTTCTGTTTACTCTTCTGTCATATGTTGGCGAACTGTTGCATACTATAAATAGTACTGTTGTATTTTAAGCAGTGTCACCCACACTGTGGTATGCAGATAAAATGTATATAAAGTCCTGCATAACAATGTTGGAAGTGCCAAGAGGTCAGTCATATTGTACAAGTGAGGGAGACTTAAATAAAAAACAGTAGAAAGCTTTACATCAATTCCCTGATAGCACAGTGTACTGTGATGTTAGCTATAATTTTTTGTCACACACAGCAGGGGTTTGAATCCTGGGAGTGCTACTAAGTTGTATGGATAATCATATCCCACAACTGTACAGA